>NC_135963.1:59134412-59329412 GCF_053455715.1 Rhinoraja longicauda | reverse complement strand
TGATCATCCACAATCAGTAGCCTGCCTGTGCCTGCCTTCTCCCCACATCCTCTGATTCCACTGGCCCCCAGAGCTCTATCTAATTCTCTTTTAAATTCTTCCAGTGAATTGGCCTCCACTGCCCTCCGTGACAGAGAATTCCACAAATTCACAACTCTCTGGGTGAAAAAGTTTTTTCTCATCTCAGTTTTAAATGGCCTCCCCTTTATTCTTGGACTGTGCCCCCTGGTTCGGGACTCCCCCAACATTGGGAACATTTTTCCTGCATCTAGCTTGTCCAGTCCTTTTATAATTTTCTCTAAGATCCCCTCTCATCCTTCTAAATTCCAGTGAATACAAGCCCAGTCTTTCCAATCTTTCCTCGTATGACAATCCCGCCATCCCAGGGATCAATCTCCTGAACCTGCACTGCATCAATAGCAAGGATGTCCTTCCTCAAATTGGGAGACCAAAACTGCACACAATACTCCAGATGTGGTCTTACCAGCACAACTGCACAAGGATCTCTTTGCTCCTATACTCAAATCCTCTCGTTATGAAGGCCATTAGCTTTCTTCACTGCCTGCTGTACCTGCATGTTTACTTTCAGTGACTGGTGTACAAGGACACCCAGATCCAGTTGCTCTTCCCGTTTTCCTAATCTGACACAATTCAGATACTAATCTGCTTCCTTGTTCTCGCCGCCAAAATGGATAACATCACATTTATCTACATTATACTGCATCTGCCACGCATCTGCCCACTCACTCAACCTGTCCAGGTCACCCTGCAACCTCCTCACATCCTCTTCACAGTTCACGTTACCACCCAGCTTTATGTCATCTGCAAATTTGCTAGTGTTACTTTTAATTCCATCATCTAAATCAGTAATATATATTATAAATAGTTGCGGTCCCAGCACCGAGCCTTGCGGCACTCCACTCGCCACTGCCTGCCATTCTGCCATTTATTCCTACTCTTTGTTTTCTGTCTGCCAACCAATTCTCTATCCATTTTTTGCCCACCAATCTCCTGTGTGGGACATTATCAAAGGCTTTCTGAAAATCTAGATACACTACATCCACTGGCTCCCCTTCGTCCATTTTATTTGTAACATCCTGAAAAAAATCCAGAAGATTAGTCAAGCAGGATTTCCCCTTCATAAATCCATGCTGACTTGGACCAACCCTTTTATTGCTATCCAAATGCATCGTTATTTCTTCTTTAATAATTGACTCCAGCATCTTCCCCACCACCGATGTCAGAATAGAATAGTTAGAATAGTTCCTTTATTGTCATTGTAACATGAGCCATGTACAACGAAATTGTAAAATGTCAGCCAGTCAGTGCACCATTCAAACATTTCTAAAAGCTAACGATACATACAAGGTAAAATATTTTAAAAAAGATAAACAACTAAAATAAATATCATGAAAATAGCACGCATAAACACCCAACCCTACATCCTTCTGTCGATTTCACAGTCTCTTATTATGTATCGCCCCTGCGTTCCTTGGCGGCTACATTTAGTGCCTTTATAGCAGTGGGGTAAAAACTATTTTTAAGTCTGTTTGTCCTTGTCCTTGTAGATCTGTACCGTCTGCCTGACGGTAACAGTTCAAACAGGGAGTGTCCGGGGTGGGAAATGTCCTTTATAATACTCTGGGATTTTTTGATGCAGCGGGAACTGTGTAAGTCCTCCAAGGTAAGTAGAGGGCAGCCGACAATCCTCTGGGCGTTGTCAATGGCCCTCTGGAGCGCTTTCCTCTGAGCCGCTGTGCAGCTGGTGTACCATACGCATACACAGTATGTTAGGATGCTCTCAATGTAGCACCGATAAAAGGACAACAGCAGTCTCTGAGTGATGTTATTCTTCCTGAGCACCCTCAGGAAGTGCAGTCTCTGCTGGACCTTTTTCAGCAGCGCAGAGGTGTTCACGCTCCACGTCAGGTCCTCCTCAATATGGATTCCCAGGAAGCGGAAATCCGCCACCCTCTCCACACAGTCCCCTCTGATAGTTAATGGTACCATGTCCGTTTTATTCTTTCTGAAGTCTATTATTATTTCCTTTGTCTTTAAGGTGTTGAGGAGCAGGTTATTTTCTCCACACCACACTGTCAGCTGCTCCGCCTCATCCCGGTAGGCGTACTCGTCCCCCCCGGTGATGAGTCCCACCACCGTAGTGTCATCCGCAAATTTGACAATGGTGTTGCTGTGGTGGGCGGGGGTGCAGTCATGTGTATAGATGGTGTAGAGCAGGGGGCTCAGCACGCAGCCCTGTGGAGAGCCGGTACTGAGGCTGAGGGCCGTGGATGTGTGATGGCCCACTCTGACTCTCTGGCTGCGAGCTGACAGGAAGCTATTTATCCACATGCAGGTGGAGTGTGGAAGTCCCAAGTCCCCCAGTTTGTCCACCAGTTTATGGGGAAGGATTGTATTAAAGGCAGAGCTGTAGTCCACAAAGAGCATCCGCACGTAGCTCCCCGGCTGCTCCAGGTGGAACAGTGCAGCATGGAGGGCTGTGGCTATAGCGTCCTCTGTGGATCTATTCGCTCTGTACGCAAACTGGTGGGGGTCAAAGCTTCGGGGCAGGAGTGATGTGATATGACCCCGGACCAGTTTTTCAAAACACTTCATCACCACTGGTGTGAGTGCGACTGGCCGGTAGTCGTTGAGGCTGGAAATGTGGGGTTTTTTGGGCAAGGGGACTATGATTGCGGACTTCAGACAGGATGGAACAGTGGACTGGGCCAGAGACTGGTTGAAAATCCTCGTACAGGCTAACTGGTCTACAAGTCCCTGTTTTCACTCTCGCTCAATATGGTTTGAAAATGAGACATCAAAACGGACGTGAATCAAGGAAAATGTAAAATGTCAGTCAGGAGAAGGAAGCATGCAGAGATAGAATTAAACCAAGGGGCCACTCAGACTGGTCAGAGAACTGTGAAGGGGGAGGGATGGAGAGAGGGGGAAAGCAAAGGTTGTTTGAAGTTAGAGAAGTCAATCTTCATACCCATAGTAGGTAACCTGCCCAAGCGAAATATTGGGTGCTGTTCCACCAATTTGCGCTGCGTTACTCGACCACTTTGTGCAAACCAGTATCTGCAGCTTCTTATTTCTGCACGGAGAGGCTGTTCCTCAAACGGAACGAGCTTCGTCGCAACAGAGAAGGAAGGAGAACACGGAAAGGTTAGACACGAAACGTTGAAGGATTAAATAACACGGGCACTTCTGGATTGGCGGACCTGCTGAAGAAAGAAACCGTTAAGCAGCGAATCACTGGTAAATCACAACTTCGCCAGGGAATATTGGGAGCGTGAAGGACGGACGAGAAGGGGATGAAACGATAGTTATTGCATCTCCTGCGTTTGTGTGGAGGAGCCGCCTGAAATGGGTGGGTGTCAGATCGCGGTCTCAGGGAGGGTAGTCCCTGGGAAGATTAAAACAAGCTAACGTGTCAGCTCGATCTAATATGGAAGCGATCTCTCTTTTCCCACGGATGCGGCCTGACCTGATGAACACGTCCAGCATGTCCTGCTTTGTTTTATATTTTCAACAGGTATTTTTGATTGTTATGGAGGGAGGATACTTTCATGATGCTGATGGAAAGGTGGAGTCATCCCAGAAGCGATGGGGATGAGCGAGACTGGTCTACTGCGCGGAGAGAGACAACTGGACATCATCTGGGTGAAGGGAAAGGGAGAGAATGGAAGAGAGAGGCCCGGCCAGCAATTGCAAAGTGCCGTCTGAGGTCCTGGCAAAGTACATGGCCCCGTGCGAACAGATGAGGCACAGGAGGAGTATTATTAAGGGGTTGGACACGTTAGAGGCAGGAAACATGTTCCCAATGTTGCGGGAGTCCAGAACAAGGGGCCACAGTTTAAGAATAAGGGGTAGGCCATTTAGAACTGAGATGAGGACAAACTTTTTCACCCAGAGATTTGTGAATCTGTGGAATTCTCTGCCTCAGAAGGCAGAGGAGGCCAATTCTCTGAATGCTTTCAAGAGAGAGCTAGATAGAGCTCTTAAGGATAGCGGAGTCAGGGGGTATGGGGAGAAGGCAGGAACGGGGTACTGATTGAGAATGATCAGCCATGATCACATTGAATGGCGGTGCTGGCTCGAAGGGCCGAATGGCCTCCTCCTGCACCTATTGTCTATTGTCAGAGTGGGACAGGTAGGAGGAAGGAGTGGAGCATCCCTCGGCTTTCACCGGACATGTGTCGACAACGTCCGCTGATTTCTCAAAAGTTACACTGTCAAAGTCAAATAAAGTAAGGCAAGATACTAAAATTATCCAGGTCACAGCGAAAGCCGCGAACAAATGATGGTCAACTATTTTTAAAAGGGAGAAGTTGGATCCCCATTGAAACGGCACAAAGAATTTATCCCACGTGTAGGAAGGCAAACTACAAATCACACAAGTTGCCGCAGTAACGGTTTTTATGGGGAGGACGCAAGTAGAATCAATGGGGACGTTGTTCAAGCCTAGAACGAGTTGACCGAGGTAGAGGGCGGCCGCGGGGATTGTTCTGAATTTAGACACAAGGAATTGCCGATGTTGGTTTGCAAGCAAAAAGGCAAAATGCAGGAGTAACTCAGCGGGTCAGGCAGCATCCCTAGAGAACATGGATAGGTGATGGTTTGGGTCGGGACCCTTCTTCAGAATAAACGTCACCTATCCATGTTCTCCATAGATGCTGCCTGACCCGCTGAGTTACTCCAGCACTCTGTGAAACGTCACCTACCCATGTTCTCCAGAGATGCTGCCTGACCCGCTGAGTTACTCCAGCACTCTGTGTCTATCTTCGGTGTAAACCAGCATCTGCAGTTCCTTTCTGCAGTTTAAAATGCGAAGGCAGGCAGCTTCCTGGCTGTCAGTGTTGTACACTAATTACCTTGTTTAATCAGTGCTAGGTCAGGAATGATGTTTGTTGTGTGCATGGGTGAATGTTTGGATGAAGGTGCTCATTTCTATTTTACAATCTGAGTTCAAATTCATGGTGTTACGGGCTGATGGGTCTTCCTCTTTGGCCATCAGTGGTTTCAACACAGCTTTGCAAAAGAAAATGAAACTGGGCAGTGCATTGAAATTAATAATCAACATCACTGCAACAAACTACAGATCAAATGATGGTTACCCTCTCCCCTGACATTCAGTCTGAAGAAGGGTCTCGACCCGAAATGTTACCTATTCCTTCTCTCCAGAAATGCTGTCTGACCCGCTGAGTTACTCCAGCTTTTTGTGTCAAATTACTTCGCCATCTCCACTCTCTCAATCACTCAGCTAAAACCAACGTAGAAAACAAGAGAATCTTCAACCTCGAGATTGTGGGATGAGTAAATGTTCACAAATCCATTCGTGAATCAAATCTCCACTTCTTTCACACTGCTGAAAATCCTGATCAGTCTGAAGAAGGGTCCCAACCCGAAACATCACCTATCCATGTTCCCCAGAGCTGCTGCCTGACCCGCTGAGTTACTCCAGCACTTTGTGAAACGGCATCTATCCATGTTCTCCACAGATGCTGCCTGACCCGCTGAGTTACTCCAGCACTCTGTGAAACGTCACCTATCCATGTTCTCCAGAGATGCTGCCTGACCCGCTGAGTTACTCCAGCACTTAGTGTCCTTCGGTGTTGGGTCTCTGTTGAAGGAAGAGCTGGCCTTTAGGTCCTGCTGCTGATGTAGTGCCACTGGAATGCCAGGGAGAAAACAGACAACGAGAGACTCATGATAGACAAGAGCATTAGGTAAAGAGGTGAGAGGAGACCAATCTAAAGGGAGACAAGGTTTATAAAAAAACAACAGAAGACAGTTCTATGAAGAGGAGGATGCTGTGATGATGTAACTATCAAATCAGTTGTACTTGTGGATCTTGGGAAGGAGGTGATAAGATGCAAGTGAATTGTGTATAGAAACAGAAAAATAGGTGCAGGAGTAGGCCCTTTGAGCCAGCACCACCATTCAATATGATAATGACTGATCATCTAAAATTAGTACCCCGTTCCTGCTTTTTCCCCCATACCCCTTGATTCTGTTAGCCCTAATCTAACTCTCTCTTGAAAACATCCAGTGATTGGCCTCCACTGCCTTCTGTGGCAGAGAATTCCACAGATTCACAACTCTCTGGGTGAATAAAGAAAATCCTCATCTCAATCCTAAATGGCCTACCCCTTATTCTTAAACTGTGACCCCTGGTCCTGGGCTCACCCAACATCGGGAACATTTCTCCTGCATCTAGCCTGTCCAATCCTTTAAGAATTTTATATGTTTCTATAACATCCCCTCTCATCCTTCTAAGTTCCAGTGAATTGAAAAATACATGGTAGATCACATGTAGTTTGAGAATTGGTGATCTTCGAGAGAAACTTGATTAGTACGGGTGTCGGGGGTTATGGGAAGGCAGGAGAATGGGGTTAAGAGGGAAAGATAGATCGTGTCATAATCAACACCTTTAAGTGAGGAGGCTGACAGGTGATCTTACAGAGGTCCATAAAATCATGAGGGGAATAGATAGGGTGAATGGACAGAGTCCTGAATAGGGGAACCAAGAATCAAAGGTTTAAGGTGAGAAGGGAAAGATTTAACAGGAATCTGAGGGGCGACTTTTTCCACATAGAGGATTATATGTGGGTGTATGGAACGAGCTGCCAGAGGAGGTAGTTGAGGCAGGGACTCATAATCACAATAATACTTTTATTAGCCAAGTATGTTTTGCAACATACGAGGAACTTCTTTTGCCATACAGTCATAACAATAAAAAGCAACAGGACACACAAAATACATTTTAACATGAACATCCACCACAGTGACTCCTCCACATTCCTCACTGTGATGGAAGACGAAAAAAGTTAAATCTCTCCCTTCTTTGTCCTCCAGCAGTCAGGGGCCTCTAACCTTCTGTTGACGGGACGATCTTGACTCCCGTGGCCAGCGGCAGGCCTTCCTCGTCGGGGCGATCAAGCTCCTGCATCAGGGGGCATCTCAGCTCCCCCGCACCGGGCGATCGGACCCCGGGTCGGGGCTATCGAACCTCGTGCAGCTCGGAGCTCCTGACCGGTCTCAACCCGAGACTGCGAGCTCCTTGATGTTAAGTTCGCAGGCGGTATAATAATGTAGATAAATGTGAAGTTATCCACTTTGGCGGCAGATTATTATCTCAATGGTGTCAGATTAGGTAAGGGGGAAGTGCAACGAGACCTGGGTATCCTTGTACACCAGTCACTGAAAGTAAGTGCACAGGTACAACAGGCAGTGATGAAAGCTAATGGCATGTTGGCCTTCATAACGAGAGGAATTGAGTATAGGGGTAAGGAGGTCCTTCTGCAGTTGTACAGGGCCCTGGTGAGACCACATCTGGAGTATTGTGTGCAGTTTTGGTCTTCTAATTTGAGGAAGGACATCCTTGCTATTGAGTCAGTGCAGCGTAGGTTCAAGAGGTTAATCCCCGGGATGGCTGGACTGTCGTATAAGGAAAGATTGGAAAGACTGGGCTTGTATTCACTGGAGTTTAGAAGGATGAGAGGGGATCTTATAGAGACATATAAAATTATAAAAGGACGGGACAAGCTAGATGGAGGAAAAAAATTCCCAATGTGGGGGGAGTCCAGAACCAGGGGCCACAGTCTAAGAATAAAGGGGAGGCCATTTAAAACTAAGGTGAGAAGAAACTTTTTCACCCAGAGTTGTGAATTCATGGAATTCTCTGCCACGGAAGGGAGTGGAGGTCAATTCACTGGATGAATTTAAGAGTTAGGGGCTAGTGGAATCAAGGGATATGGGGAGAAGTTGGGCACAGGTGGGCACAGGACCTATTCTATTCCACAGCAAAACATCCAGTCCAGTCTTATCACCATGTCTGACTGACAGTTGGCAAACCCACATGCTGGCTGAAAACAAGGCAGCCTTGGGAGCTAATTGTATCCCAATTAAGTTCTAAAACTAGGCAGAGAGGAACTCCAGTTGCAAATTCACAAGTTCTTCTTCCACAAAGGACATGCTGGAGTCACAGCTATCTTTTTGGCCTTCCCTCTTGGAAAACTATGTGGTATCTTCAGAGGGGTCTTCCACAAGGTTCTTCTTCCAAACGGCCAAAGAACTGGCCTCTGAATCATTGCGCAAATTCTGTGCGGAATGGACCTCATCTACACCCAACATGGAAGGAAATGCAGAGAGCAGAATCAACCACAACATGAGATATGAAGAATGACGCTCTTTGACCTGGATGAAATATTAATCTCCCATTGTAACGACCTGAAGATTCCTTATACGGAAATTTTTCCATTATGGGTTCTAAGTTGATAAAACTCATAGAATTGAAAGATTCGAAAAAGAGTCTCTACTTTAGAATCAAGCAATAGTTTATTTTTAAAAAGTGAAAGTTTCCCTGCACTTGAATTGCATAATTGTAAAGAATCAAGGCACTTATTGAGTACAAATGAGTGAAGTTGACAGGTCGGGGTGATGGGGTAAATAAATTAGACTTTAATGCTATAACAATGCTCCTTATCCCTTTGCTTTGCAAGACTGAACAGTGAACTTTGGATCTTGAAATGTAAGGAATGACATGTCAATTTAACCAGAGATCTTTTTTAAATTCACATAAAATAAACCTGAGCAAACCAAACAACAAAAAAAGACCTGAGCAGAGTTTAAATTCTTGCCACCAATTGTACCATATTCTACTATTTTCTTTGAACCACACACAAAAAAAAACATATTTTGAACACAACCTTCCAGATGTTCACAAATGAGAAGAGTATATATGCTGGAGGGAGTTATCCAGAAACATTTTAACCATAATAATAATTCCCAGGTTGAGCTGTACAGTAAAGCACGCTGGAATAGCATAGCCTGACACATAACATAGATCAGGATCCATCCACTGCACCGCCATTCACATTTTGCTGGTTGTGTTGCTAGTAACTCCAACAAACTCTGAGAATTTGCAAACCATGGACAGCTTTCAGACTAAGACCTTTTCATACATTACTTTTGCAGCGGTGCAGGTTTCTTCATCACATAATACTCATCTAAAGTGAACAGTTAATGTAACAAGCCATTGCACCTCAATTACTTTAATTCCAATTTAAATGGCTGTGTTATGAGAAATAAACTATATTCATTATTAGTTGTAGATATTATTGCAGGCATACTTTGGTGCTTTTGTCCAAAACAACAAATCTCACTTCTATGAAAGCGTCAGATAATAACATCGCCTAACTCGCATTACTGAAGCAGCTGAAATACATGGCAGTACGATTCTCCTTGTGTCTTCAAGATCACATGTTCTTTCCCTGTAAGATTTATTCGGATGGACACTGCCCATTTTCGCTTGGGAGAGGTAGGAAGAGCTCTTTTGCCAATTTCAAATGAGAAATTGCAATTAAAATGATTAGCAGTTCAAGCTGGAATTTAATATTTTATTTGTGTACATGGAAATCTTTCGATAGTCCCAAACATTGGCAAACATCATTGGCAAATTGGAGGTATGAACTTATCCACGCAATTGTCACATGGATCACAAAACAAAAGCTTTTTCCCTTCAAAAGCCTCGTGATCATTTGACAGAACAAGGCCAGTACCACTGAGGCCCTGACCTACTGTCTGATGATGCAGCTACTCATCTCGATTCACAGAAGGGTTAGCTGATCCACACAGGATGGAATATTAATCCCGGTTACCTGCCATTGTTCTCATCAGCTTAAGAAAAATATAAGGAAAATATTATCAGCCCATTTTTTTTTGTGAAACATGGTACTAGCCGTTCAGGGAAGTGAGCAAAATATATTTTGTGCAAGACAAAAAAAGGGGCCATTTGTAGTAACAAAAATGTACAAAAATTCAAAGAAGTTCAGTGATAAATAGCAACAATATTACATGTGCCTGTTTCATTTCTAACATTAAATATAGACAGCAGGTTCTACAGATCATAACCGTTCATAACTTAAGTGCAATGAAACTGTTATGTTATTGCTTATTATACACAATGTTTGCTGAATTTAAGGCAGGTAATTGTACAGTTGTTCCTTGGAGTGTGTATATCACTTTTTTAACTCTTCTACTGCACCTAGTAGCAGAGTTAACATCGGTAGAAGCCTTGATCTTCTTTTCATCATTTTCAGTGGCGTCAGGGCATCTTGGATGTTGCTCTTTATCCTGGAGATATTCAAGTAAATCAAGGAGAGAGCTGGCAGCCAGGTCGATTTCTCGGAGTGCTAACCGAGATTCTTTTGTGTCCGACTGACTTTCTCCAACAAAGGATGCATTTACCTCATGACGTGAGGCGGCCCATAGCTCATCAAATTTACCAGCCACATGCTTTACTGATGAACAAACCAGCTCTATGAACTTCTTCAGTTGCTCAATGGCCACAAAATCACCTGCATAGAGCACCAAAAACATGGATTAAAGGTTTCCATACCGCAGCAAAGAGAAGCTATGTTCAGGTTGCAGAAATGCAATGTTAATAGAGGAATTGGGGTTTCAAAGTAAGCAATCTTTCTACATCAAATTAAAATTAACAGGAGCCAAAATATCCATGGTATCTAGGGAAGCTCAAGTAAACTGAAATGTACATAGGAAACAGGACAATATGTTCATTGATAAGGTTTTCATTAGGTATCATGAATCTGAACAGAATCAAGATAAGCAAGTTTGTCGCCTTATCTGATCTCGAATTACAAATAAAGAAATAGATCTCATTTTAAAGGCAAATCAACTGTGTTTAAGTAGTTCAGTTCTATCCAAGAATCCAAATTTTATGAATACTCAGGAAATCCGCAACATCTATTGACAACAAATCTGGACAGCACATGCTTATAGACTTTAAAATGTTACTTTAAATCAGGTAAGAAAGGTTTTTTTTAAATCGTAGGGAATTAAAAAAATATATTCCATATGCGCAGAACTCATCTATTGTTTTACTTACATTAAGATAGTGGCTCAAATATTATTCCACAATAAAATAAAAGTGGACTAGTTTAATATGACCTGCACACTTTTTGAAAGTATGATACCAACCAATGGAATTGGGAAAGTGAGGTAAAATCATGCTGTAGGATCTACTTATGAGATTAATTATGAACATTCACGAAATGAAGACCTGGGTTCCTGAAACTGATTTTTTTTTGGTTGTGAGCGTAAAAGGGAATGTTAAAACCCAACGTATGATGACAAAATAATTTCTCACCTCCCAGAGAGCTGCAAAAAAGCCAGGTTTCCACACTTTATGTATTTGAGTTCAAGTCCTATACATGTGACCATGTGACTGTAATAAGGCTGGAAGGATTGTCTCATATTTCAGTTGATGGAATATTTAGACTTACTCGAGTGTTTAGTTGCTTCAGTACAAAACCCTCAAACTTGAAATGTTCTCCTTTTCTATGGGTAATCAAAGTGACTATCCGAAAGGTCGCAGGATTTTTAAAAAATTACAATTATCGCTGCATTCAAAATGGGCAAAAATGTCTGTCTGGATTTCATACTCCAGAAATCATTGCCTCAGTAATTGAACAACATATCCACCAATGATAATAGGAACACCGTGCTCATGTTATCCTTCTTTCTGCCTGACGGTTTAGAATTAAAAGGTGAATTCTCAGCCACAGCAATGACAAGAGGGGGGGGGGAAATAATATTCATTTATTTTAAATGTCATTTAAAGCAAGTCTTTTTGAGAGAATTTATTATATTTATTCTTTGCATTTAAAAATTAAATAGCATAATTTCAAATAAAAAGGCGGAGTTAGACAAATATCTGCTCTGGGATTTTGTTTGCACATATTAGGATCAAAACGAGAGCCAAGAACCAATTAATGAATGCAGTTGCAAATCCAGAAAGCTATGTGTTAAGCATTGGAACTTGCAGGAAACCACCAAATTAAACTACAAATGCAGATAAACTTCTGACAAGGGAATATATAAGGGAGATAGACACAAAATGTTGAAGTAACTCAACAGGACGGGCAGCATCTCTGGAAAGAAGGAATGGGTGATGTTTTGGGTCGAGACCCTTCTTCAGACTGAGTCAGGGAGAGGGAAACTGGAGATATGGAAGGGTACAATGAGAATGTAAAGTGTTAAAATGACAGATCAAAGCAAACGACGTTCAAGGAAATGTAGAATGGTTCATTGTTGGCCGAGGGAAAGGCGACAACAAAGCATACAAACAGTAAGATTAATCAAGAGGACAGTGAAACTTGTCAGAGAACTAGGGTGGGGGAGGGATGGAGAAAGTGAGAAGGCAACTTGAAGCAAGAGAAGTCAATATTCAGACCACTGGGTTGTAAGCTGCCCAAACAAAATATCAGGTGCTGTTCCTACAATTTGCATTGGCCTTATTCTGATAGTGGAGGAGGCCCAGGACAGAAAGATCAGTATGAGAATGGGAGGGGGAGTTAAAGTGTTTAGCTTTGAGGAGATTGCGTAGGCCTCGGCAGACTGAGCGATGGTGTTCAGTGAAATTATTGCCGAACCTGCACTTGATCTCACTGATATATAGGACCTGGAACAGCTACCACAAAGGAATATAATAAGTTTGAAATACATGGCAAAACACTATCTTAATATTCTGGATAGAAGTCTCTCTAGATAAATTGCCCAAGTTAATTTTAAATACTTTACCTCTCATCACTGAAGTCATCATCTGGTACAAATTGTCAGAACTTTCATTAAACTTCACCATTTCAGCAGCAGCTGTGAGCAAGGTCTTAAGGGAGTCAACATAACAAGTAATGTTTTCTTGGATTTCACCATCTTGCTTCTTCCACAAAATTGTTTTAAGAACAAAAACAAAATACATCAGTGGTTAGAATGAAACTGTCAGTAAATTCAGAATGCTGGTTCCAGCATGTAGTTATAACTTTCCATTTCACAGGCCCAGTTTATCAAGAATCTTAATTTACTCACTTGTGAACATCAAATGCAATTCCTCATCCGTCAGGCAGACTTACTGAAAGCTAGTTCATCATTCTATTTACATATAATGCTTTATGTTTTATGTTATCAAAATTGGCTGACTCAGTCGGTGTTAATTTCACTCCTGCATTGTGGAGTGATCCAGCTGAAAAACCTGGCTGTAAAATAACAGGGCCAGGATTCCTTTGAGCTGCAGGAGGCAAGGGAGAAACAAACCACTTCCTCCATTTGTCTGGCCGGGGAAGTGATAGAGCACACCAAAAATAGGAGCAGCAATAAGCCACCTGATATGTTCATGGTTGACCTCAACTCCTCCTCTGTTCCAGATCCCCACAGCCCTCAATCTTCCTAAAAGTTATCGAGCTCCATCCCAAATATAACAGAGCTTTATTTGTCGTTCGGTACCGAAGTACCGAACGAAACTACATAGCAGTCATAGAAAAAACCCCAAAAAAACACAAGACACATAACCCCAACACAAACGTCCATCACAGTGACTCCAAACACCCCCTCACTGTGATGGAGGCAACAAAACTTCCCCTCTCTTCCCCACGCCCACGGACAGACAGCTCGTCCCCGACCGACCCGCACAGTCCCCGCACCGGGCGCTGAAACGTCTCGCGGCCGAACCGGGCGATGAAAGGCCCGCGACCAAGCCTTGCGCAGCTAAGTCCCGCAGCCGAGCCGCACCAGCGGTGAAAAGTCCCGCAGCCGAGCCGCACCGGGCGGTGTTAAGTCCCGCAGCCGAGCCGCACCAGCGGTGAAAAGTCCCGCAGCCGAGCCGCACCGGGCGGTGTTAAGTCCCGCAGCCGAGCCGCACCAGCGGTGAAAAGTCCCGCAGCCGAGCCGCACCGGGCGGTGTTAAGTCCCGCAGCCGAGTTGCACCGGGCGGTGTTAAGCCCCGCAGCCGAGCTGCACCGGGCGGTGTTAAGCCCCGCAGCCGAGCTGCACCGGGCGATGTAAAGTCCCGCAGCCGAGTTGCACCGGGCGGTGTTAAGCCCCGCAGCCGAGTTGCACCGGGCGGTGTTAAGCCCCGCAGCCGAGCTGCACCGGGCGATGTAAGTCCAGCGGCCAAGCCGCACCGGGATGTAAAGTCCAGCGGCCGAGCCGCACCGGGGGATGTTAGGCCCCGCAGCCGAGCCGCACCCCGCGCCGTGAGGAAGAGAAAAGTTCCCCACACCCACCCCCCACACACCACCACCCCCTCCCACACATACACAACCAAAAAAATATATATAAAAATCATCCCAACACCGACACTCAACAAAAAAAAGACGGACAGACTGCTAGTCAGCCGCTGCCGTTAGGCGCCGCCACGTAAGACTTCTGATAGTTAGCTTCTAGGGTATGGTTTAGTATCTTGTGTAAGATATATTCACATACTTTGGTTTTAAATGATGGCCCCTTACTTTGAAACAGTAACCCAGGCTTGAGGCATGCCCACTAGTGAAAACTTCCTGACATCTACCCAGATGGAGTGGATGTGGAGAGGAAGTTTTCAGTAGTGGGAGAGTATAGGACCAGAGGGCACAGCCTCAGAATAAAAGGATGTACCTTTAGAATGGAGATGAGGAGCAATTTCTTTAGCCAGAGGGTGATGAAACTGGGAATTCATTTCTGCAGATGGTGGTGGAGGCCAAATAAAATTGTATTTTTAAAGCGGAGATTGATTCTTGATTAGCAAGGGTGAAAGGTTAAGGGGAGAAGGCGGGAGAATGGGGTTGATAGGGGAAAAAATCGATCAGCTATGATCGAATGGCAGATCAGACATGATGGGTCGAATGGCCTAAATCTGCTCCTGTGTTTTATGATCTCCTTAGTATCTCTATGTTTCAATGAAATTAACTCTCATTCTTCTAAACTCAAAAAGAATCCAGACTCAATATCTTGATAGGCTAATCCTAATCCGGTAGCGCAGCGGTAGAGTTGCTGCTTTACAGCGAATGCAGCGCCGGAGACTCAGGTTCGATCCTGACTACGGGTGCTGCACTGTAAGGAGTTTGTACGTTCTCCCCGTGACCTGCGTGGGTTTTCTCCGAGATCTTCGGTTTCCTCCCACACTCCAAAGACGTACAGGTATGTAGGTTAATTGGCTGGGTAAATGTAAAAATTGTCCCTAGTGGGTGTAGGATAGTGTTAATGTACGGGGATCACTGGGCGGCACGGACTTGGAGGGCCGAAAAGGCCTGTTTCCGGCTGTATATATATGATATGATATGATAATTAGCATGGTGTATGGGCTGATAGAAAAGATTCTGTTGGTTCTAAGGTGGAGGTGAATGAAATAGAAGGACATTTGATAGGAAAGGTTTGCCATGTATCCCCTCCAGCCTACTCCAAGAAACCATCCTCCACTTGCTCTGCATGATACAAGTGATAATATTTTATTTCCCAATGCCATAACATTTGTGGTGCTGTAAATTAATGTATTCACATTATGCATACAGAAACCCTGCTCAATTAGTATTTTTCAGAATGGTTTGAGATAAATGATATGTGGACTGAATTATTACTTAATAGCGCCTTTGATAAAGGATGCCTATAACAGGATTTGATGTCCAAACACAACATTGTTTCAGGACTTTAAAATGAGTACATTTTGCAATACCAACGTGAGAAAACAATTGAGAAACCAGTATATTGCCATAAAATCAGTACATATTTTTCATTTACAAGGCTACATTGAGTGACCCCAAAAATAAAAGTAAATATATAGGCTGACTAATAAGAGTTAGCATGGAAACCTAAGCAGTGACCAAATAAACAGAACACGAATTTTAAATATCAGTTTCTTGCATCAGACAAAATAGTCTTTTCATAACTACTGAAAATCACGTACTCCTTTGTCTACTAACCAAACATTTCAGCGTGACAGTTCCTTTGTGGGTTTTAAATTTGTAACAAAGAGTTGGCCATGTGAGAGATACTTCTCAGCTTTTCTCTCCCTACCAATAAATCACAAGACCTTGCAAATGTCCTGTGGATTCCTTGTTCAAAGGCGGAAATACGTTCTGTGGTATATTCAAACACGAGATGTCTAAAAATATATATTTTCAGTTTGTAAAATTGCAAATATTTTCTATTGCATGTCCTTCTCGGGTGCTAAACATCTTCAAATCTCAAATGTGCTAGCTAAATAAACATTCAGTTTCCATTTAAGTTGAATGCAGTGTGTTACCAAAAGTCAGGTTTAATCGCAGCATAACAACCAAGGCCAAAATGCTCACAGCAGCAACAATAACATTGCTGTTCCCTCAGTTGGACGATGGTAAATGATGACAAATTATCTTGTCCATTCACAGAGAGCAAGAATTGAAAGGGACTTTAACAACCAATTTATAAAACTGGTCTCCATCACAAATTCTAATTCAATGAAACTTGCAGGTTTTTTGTTGTCTGTGCTGACTTAACCTGCACCTTGTTTGTGTTGAATCAGAAATGAGAACGTGGTGCTAGAGATAACAGAATCTGTTTTCTACAGATAAGAATGCCGTTGAACACAAGCTGTGGTGTGAACTGGGTGTGAACTTATAGATAGATTCAAGACTCCATAAATAAGAATTTGGGGATGTCAATCACAAAATATCCTAATTCATATTTTGTCTTAATTGAACTGGAAAATTAATTTCAATAATTTATTGCAAGGTAGGCAGCCACTAAAACATTCAGCAGAATTTATAAGTGACAGTTAGTGATTTCAGGTTAACGAGCTATTTTTCTTTACAAAGGTTGCAAATCACGATGGCTCTATACTTGTTCCAATTAGAATGGAACTACCATGGCTCATAGTAAAATCCGTTATTTTCATTTCAAGGTATAGTCATGGTGATAATCAAACAACCCCAGTCTGAAGCAAAATGATGAATAAATTACCATTTAAAACCTTGATACCATGTTTAAAAAAACTCATTGTAAATATATCATCCAATTGCATTTAAAAATGTGCCTATGAGGTAAATAAAAACAGGCCCATCCCTTGTTGCCGGTGCGAATAAACCCCGTCTATTCAATCTCATCAGATCACGGATGCACAAGGATCAAAATAGTCAATAGAGAAAATTTAACACAAATTGCAAAGATTAAAAAAATTCACCACCTTTTTAAGTTCAATGAGATAATTTTGAATCGATACAGACAGTGCCATACTCCTCTTCTTCAGTTGCTCCAGTCCCTGTTAAAGAAAGATAGACACAAAAAGCTGGAGTAAATCAGCAGATCAGGCAGCATCTCTGGAGAAAAGGAATAGGGGACGTTTCAAGTCGAGGCCCTTCTTCTGACAGAGTCATGGGAGAGGGAACCGAGAGATATGAAAAAATACATAGAACAAATAAATAAAAGATATGCAAAAAGACAGATCAAACCATGTGGGTGGCAGAGTGAGTGGGTGGCAGATGCTATGAGGCTGCAGGGTGACTTGGATAGGTAGGGTGAGTGGGCAGATGCAGTATAACGTGGATAAACATGAGGTGGCAAGAACAGGAAGGCAGATTATTATCTGAATGGCGTCAGATAAGGAAAAGGGGAGGTGCAACGAGACCTGGATGTGCTTGTACATCAGTTACTGAAAGTAAGCATGCCGTTACAGCAGGCAGTGAAGAAAGTTAATGGCATATTGGCCTTCATTGCGAGAGGATTTGAGTTTAGGAGCAAGGAGGTCCTACTGCAGTTGTACAGGGCCCTTGTGAGACCACACCTGGAGTATTGTGTGCAATTTTGGTCTCCTAATTTGAGGAAGGAAATTATTGCTATTGAGTGAGTGCAGCGTAGGTTCACTACGTTAATTCCCAGGATGGCGGGACTGACATATGATGATAGAATGAGTCAAATGGGCTTGTATCCAATGGTTCACAGGAATTTAGAAGGATGAGAGGGGATTTTATCGAAACATATACAATTATTAAAGGACTGGACAGGCTAGATGCAGGAAAAATGTTCCTGATGTTGGGGGAAGTCCAGAACCAGGCGTCACAGTTTAAGAATAAGGGGTAGGACTGAGATGAGAAAAAACTTTTTCAGCCAGAGTTGTGAATCTGTGGAATTCTCTGCCATGGAAGGCAGTGGAGGCCAATTCACTGGATGTTTTCAAGAGAATTAGTTTTAGCTCTTAGGGCTAAAGGATTCAAGGGATATGGGAAAAAGCAGGAACAGGGTACTGATTTTAGATGATCAGCCATGATCATATTGAATGGCGGTGCTGGCTCGAAGGGCCAAATGGCCTACTCCTGCACCTATTTTTCTATGTTAGAGAAAGGTGTAAATGCTTTACAGCTGCAAATGCAAGAACCAACCAAGGGGATATGGGGAGAAGGCAGGAACGGGGTACTGATTGAGAATGATCAGCGATGATCACATTGAATGACGGTGCTGGCTCGAAGGGCCGAATGGCCTACTCCTGCACCTATTGTCTATTGGTGATTAAACCATATGACAGAGAGACAAATTGATTACAATGGGAAACAAAGTGTACACTGGAGAATAAACAAACATTTTTCGTGAACCGCACTAAATAAACAGAAATTCTTTTATTAAAGAATGAAAAACCCCATAATAACAGTGGTCCAATCATGGCTAATAAAGGAAGTCAAAGACAGTGAATAATAGTATTAGATTAAAGGAAGATACTCAAATATTACCAAAGAGAACAGCAACAAACCCATGCTATTTCCGAAAAACTGAGGTCTGGAAGAGCCAAGTGGCCTTTTCCGACACAATAGACAATAGATGCAGGAGTAGGCCATTTGGCCCTTCGAGCCAGCACCACCATTCAATGTGATCATGGCTGATGGGGTGGGGGGGGGGGGGGGGGGGGGAGAAAGGGTGGAGGTAGGGCAAAGTTTGGCAAGTTATAGGTGGATAGAGTTGATTGTCAGATGGGTGGAGTAAATGACAAAGGTTAGAGGTCAAAAGAAGACAAAAGTGTTAGAAGAAAATTCCAAAAGGAAAGTATAAAAGCATGAGTAACGATTGTGCAATAAGGTTGTTGAATCTACACCAGAGATTTGCACAGAGCATGTCCAAAATATATCACCAGGTGAAAATGGTTCTATTAGGAGCAAGGAACCATCCACAAAAGGTTGACATGCACAGTAAGGACAGCATCTTGAGGAAACTGTATAGTTATGTGACCTTAAACAATGAACGTCTTTATGAAAGCTGCTGTTTGTCCCCTTAAATGAATGGCATTTTGAGGTTAATTCGATATCTCAAGTGATGAATGATAATACATTGCTGGGAAAAAGTCATAAGGCCACATTACAGGTCATATGTAAATATCAAAGTGCTCATCATCTTACATTTATGTCCATCAACATACAATAACCTGTTTCCAATGAGCAACGCATTCGGTGTCCTTATTTACAAAGAGAAAAAGATTAATGCAACCAGCACAAGGGATGGGAGTGGTGCTGACTCAGGCTATCAGTGATGCTACTCATAATTTTATATAATTTTATATACTTCCATCAGGTCTCCCTGCAACCTCCAGCGTTCCAAAGAAAACAATCCAAGTCTGTCCAACCACTCCTTGTAGCCAACACCCCCTAATCCAGGCAGTGTTCTGGTCAACCTCTTCTGCACCCTCTCCAAAGCCTCCACAACCTTTCTGCAATGGGACAAGCAGAACAGCACACAATACTCCATATGCAGCCTTACCAAAGTCCTATAAAGCTGCATGATGACTTCCTGACTCTCATACTCAGTGCCCCAACCTGTGAAAGCAAGCATACCATAAGCCTTCTTTACCACTCTATCTACTTGTGTCCTGCTTTCAGGGAGTTATGGACTTGGACCCCAAGATATCTCTTCATGTCAATGCTGTTACGGGTTATCCCACTAATAGTATATTTTTCTCTTGCATTTGACCTCCTCACACTTGCTTGGATTAAACTCCATCTGCCATTTAGTCCCTTGCATCTTAATCTTCTGGATCAGCCAACCATGGGGGACTTTATCAAATGCCTTACTAAAATCCATGTAGACAACATCAACTGCCCTACCCTCATCAATTACCTCCTCAAAAATTCAGTCAAGTTAATAAGACAAGACCTGCCATGTACAAAATCACGCTGACTGTCCCTGATTAACCGATTCTCTTCCAAATGGAAGTAAATTATACCCAAAGAATCCTTTCCAATAGCTTCCCTACCACTGACGTGAGGCTCACTGGCCTATATTTCCCTGGATTCTCTCCCCTTCTTAAATAAAGGAACATTCGCTACTTTCCAGTCCAACAGGCCTCATCTGTGGCTGGAGAAGATTCAAAGATCTTCATTAAGGCTCCTGCAATCTCATGTCTTGCTTCTCTCAATAACTTGGGGATTTATCCACCCTCATGCTTTTCAAAAAGAGCTGCACCTCCTCCTTCTTAATCTAAAGATGCCCTTACATATTATTATTCTCCACATTGACCTCATTGTCGTCCACATTCTTCTCCTTGTGTGAAACGTATTCATTTAGTAGCTCGCATACATCTCCAGACACCAAGCACAAATTCCCATCTTGTTTAATAAAGGTACATAAAGCCTTGGGATTTTCTTTAATTTGATTCACCAAAGCCATTTTGTGGCCCATTTTGGCCCTTCTAATTACATGATTGAGTTATTTACATAGAAACATAAAAAATAGGTACAGGACCATACAGGACCATATGACCATACAGGCCATTTGGCCCTTCGAGCCAGCACCGCCTTTCATTGTGAATGAATGATGAATGGCTGATCATCCACAATCAGTAACCAGTGCCTGCCTTCTCCCTATATCCCTTGATTCCACTAGCCCCTAGAGCTCTAACTCTCTAATTCTTAACGCTTCTTCCTTTTTTATATTCCTCAAAGGCCCTGTCTAATTCCATCCTCTTAAACCTGCCCTGTTTGAATTAATCCTCTTCACTGCTCAGATTCTATAGAATGATTTGTCCAATAATGTTTTATATAAAGTGCTATTGTCATAAAACTGTACACGAATGCATGTTTAAAAACAAATATTGGTATTTCAATGTGTGATTGGTATTTCAATGTTTGAAATGTAAGTTTGTTGATTTAGTATTTGCACTCTAATTTACAAATTCACATTCTTAATATATGACGTGTAATACAAACCAACATTATTAATAAAAACATAAGTAACTATATACACACACACAACGATTTATACACATAGTATATAGATATATAAAAAAGGTCAGATTACCTTCATATTTGATGATGCTTTTTGCAGCATCTTCTGATGCTCTTTTATTCTTTTTAAGCCAATATCCAGGAGAATCTCCATTCCAGATCTTACTCCCTCAAAAACACTGGCCATAACATTTCTCTAAAGTAAATCAAATTTTGGAATTAGCTTTAAATGATCATTCAAACGAAAGGTAGTATAAGAAAATAACTGCAGATGCTGGTACAAATCGATTTATTAACAAAATGCTGGAGTAACTCAGCAGGTCAGGCAACATCTCGGGAGAGAAGGAATGGGTGACGTTTCGGGTCGAGACCCTTCTTCAAACGAAAGGTATGCTGTCTACCAAATGTTTGAATTTAGGATGCTATCCACCAAATGTTTGAACTTAAGAGGTATGCTGAAGCACATTTTCCCCCCTCAAGTGAAATGTGACAGCAATCTAGTTTGGCTATAAAACCGAAACAATGTAAAATCTAAGAGAATGACATGAGGTACTCTAATGTGAAAGCAGGCCCTAATGAGTGAAAAACTGGGGTGAAAATAAGGAAAAAAAACCATCATGTATCAATGGATCATTGTGATGGGCCGCACGTTTCGGGTCGAGACCCTCATTCAGACCTGCCTCTAAGTTACTCCAGCACTTTATGTCTATCTTCGGTTTAAACCAGCACCTGCAGTTATTTCCTACACATCAGATAAATTAGTTAATTTGTTTAAATGTAAATAGATGCCAACTGGTTTGGTACCTAAAGGTCACAATGCCGACAAGCGAAGGTTTATACCGGCGACAATTAAGCGACAAGCTAATTTTCAGCTGTTACTTTACAGTTGTATTCATTCATTCCAGATAAATGGGCACTTTCTGCTGATGATCAGGGGCCAAAATAAGGGGAATGCAAAGTTGACCAACTCCCAGGCTGAAAATAAAAACAATGGGTCTGGCAAACCTTTTAATGAAGGTTCCAGATTATTTTAGAAGTTTCACTTGATATTCAGAGACACAAACATTTAAAATATACCTTTGGTTGATGTATACTAAATAAAACTATTTCAAAAATGTATAATTGGGGAAAAATCATTTGATTAATTGACTTCTCAATCTTGCAAGAGCTTCCTATTCAACAATCATTGAAGATTAGCACCTTGTAACTATGTGAATCGTCCATGTTCTCCTCGTCAGAATGCAACTCCATGCCCATGAAGGCTGCCAAGTGACCTATGTGCTTTGCAAGTCTTCTAATTGTTTGTCTTATTTTGTTCCAAGCTTCCACCACCATAGAGGAAATATCTGAATCACAGCCCTGGAAACACACAAACAGACATCAGTTTGCAACAAGGTACTGAATTAATTATACTTAAATGATTTAACAAGACCTAAAAACAATTTCTTCAGCTTTTTGAATTCATTCACTGGACAAAATACAAGAATTAAAAAAATCTGATAATTAAAAAACAAAGCCATGCAACTAAATAACAGAAGGTATGCTGAAAATAAAATACTCCAAATATTCAACTACCTATTGCAGTTTCTGCAAATAAATTGTCCTGCAGAAAAATGTTAGGTTATGCCTGATATAGTATAAAGACGTTGAAAGTAAATTAGAAGAGTTAGTAGAAATTTGAAACAAAAATAAAATCAACAAGGCTCTGTTTAATAAAGTTAATACAATGGCTCAGTCTGAAGAAGGGTCTCGACCCGAAACGTCACCCATTCCTTCTCTCCCGGTCAGTGTCACCCCCGAGGACACTTGGGCCATGGCCAATCGTGAATAAAAAACTTGGTAGTGCACAATTTAAAACATCAGGTCTAGTTTAAGGCTATTCATGGCCCTCCTCTTTTAACCGAATATGAACCAAACCTAAATAAGACAGAGAGCTGGAGTACTCAACGGGTCAAAGAGCCTCTCTGGAAAACGTGCATAGGTGCCGTTTCAGGTCAGGACCCTTCTTCAGACTGATTGTAGCAAGGGGAGGAAACTAGGTGCCAGTGGGACAAAGTCGGGCAAGTGCTTGGTGGATACAGGTGAAGGGGGATTTTGATTGGCAGCTGGATGGACCTTTTCAACATGAAGACAAGATCTTGCATGATTGAAAATGTATATTACAATCAGTTTGTTCTCAAGTATATGAAGATTCACAATGTAGTGTAAGAAAATAACTGCAGATGCTGGTACAAATCGAAGGTATTTATTTCACAAAATGCTGGAGTAACTCAGCAGGTCAGGCAGCATCTCAGGAGAAAAGGAATGGGTGACGTTTTGGGTCGAGACCCTTCTTCAGACTGATGTCAGGTGGGCAGGACAAAGGAAGGATGTAGGTGGAGACAGGAAGGGGGAGGGGAAGAGAGGGACAGAGGAACTATCTAAAGTTGGAGTAGTCAATGTTCATACCGCTGGGCTGCAAGCCGCCCAAACGAAATATGAGGTGCTGAAATTGGAAGTGAAGTGTATGAAGTCAGTACAATGTGTACAAGAGGTAGCACCAATGCAGTAATGCATGGGTACAAGAGGTAGCACCAATGCAGTCGTCGATATAGCAGAGGTAGAGTTCGGGGATGGGGCCAGTGTACGTCCGGAACAGGAATTGTTCGACGTACAATTCACAATTATCTACATTAAAGATCACGCATAAAGTTAAAAAATCCTTAAATCATTATCTTGTATGTTGCATATTCTTCTACTTTCTCCTGCACACAAATGAACACCTGCCTACCTGCAATAGCAGTTGTAAGTTTTGTCCCAATGTTCTAACATCCCCAAACAGGTCATCTTCAATCATCCCAAAGCAAGTGCCCTGCGGGACACTGTCTATCCAAAGCTTCACTAGAATTGTCACCCTTTCAAAATTTGATGCAATTCTGATGCAGCATGTCTGCATAGCTTGATTATTGGTGAACACTGTGAAAAACAAAGTGAGCAATCTAAAGCAAGATGTTACCATAAAGTTATGTATAAGTCAATTAAACAAAAGTAACCAAAAATGATTTCAGGTCTGCTTCAATGTCAATGTTGCAACGTTTGTTTTCCCCTCTCCAGCCCTTACACAGTTAGGAGTCCTATTGGTTCAAAATAAATGTTTCATGACATTATTGCAAAGACGTTTTGAAACAAACTTCTCCTTAAATATGTGCCAGGTATTTCCAGAGAAGGAGAATACATTAAAAAAAATACGAAGTCGAATTGTAGACTTACAATTTTCTTGACTGCCTTCATCAAGCTTTTCATAGGCATTAGAAATTTCCATTGTTCCCTGATGCACAGCAAGGAGGTCAGTAACAAGTCTGCCAGGAATGGTTTCTTGTGATACATGACTTCTTCCCAGAAAATCAACAGCTGCGCCCAGAATTTCCTTACAAATGACAGGCAACTTTGACTCGGAGGCTGCTGGGCATATACTTTGAGACATGTTCAGTAACTCTGTTCTCAGATGGAAAGAACGTGAAATTACTTGAAACAGTGTTTTCATTCTAGCCAAGCCAATAGTAAATGAGAACTGGTACACATAAAGTGAGAATTAATGCACTTAAGATGTTTATCAAATCTATACAAAGGTTATTCTGCTTCAGCTCACGACTTACATGGAATCTTACACATCATGCCCAGCGTGGGAAAATAAAGGTTATTTGGGGGAAATCTACAATAAACCCACGGCAGGGGTGAAGCTTCTCATGAGCTCCATCCAGTTTGCAATAGCAGCACTTCCAGCCTTCAAGAAACACACAAAAGCAGGTAAAATCATCAACTATCTGCTGTGCAACTTCTGTTTCAGAGAGATAACTCAGAGGCTCCCTGCATTCCTCACCCCACCACAGAAGACCCATTGTTGCCTCAAGCTCAACAAGGCAAGCAACTGAACAATCCATGTGGTATCTGCAGTGTTGCCACGGTGAGAACAAAAAGAATTTTCCTTCAAGCACAAATTCAAAGCAAAACCCATTTTTAGATGGCAGGAGAACATTTCCCAGTAATTTAAGTTTATAAGTTTCAAAGCAGATTTGCAATCGTTGAGATAGATATAATTTATCTGCACTAGATAAAATGAGAGCTGCTGATGAATCAGGCACATTCACTGCACACATCAGAAAATCAGATGTTCCTTATTTAATAGATGCAAGGTTAAATAATCGGTATTTCCTCGGCATTTCCTCTCTGTAAAATAATAACATTTGAAAACAAGTACATCTGGTTAAATAGTAGATCATATTTTCAGTTTCTTTAAAAAGGACAAAAAGGTTGTTTCACCTTGTCCAGAACAATACAACTGTTTTGAAGCAGGGTACGCCATCAAAGCCGTGGATTGTCACCTTGTCGTGGTGGAGAAGCCTGTAACAGCCCGTGCAGCACGTCCCCCCTCCAGAGAGCGATGCCGTCTGGAGCTATGCTCCTGGTAGGGTCACCCATGGCGGTACGGTCGAGGGCGAGGTCCCTGACAAAGAGCAATCCAACCAAGACCTCAATGGTGAAACAGGCAGAGGATGATGGCTGACTTTAGTGGAGCGTCACAACGGCTGGGAAGGCTGCAGTGGGCAGGTGCTATAGATGGAAAGGTAGACGCTCCCACCCCCACAAGTCTCGGGCAGATGAGGCTCGTCAGCCTGGGAAGGCAGTCCATCTAGGAGGGAAAACTCTGATCTAAAACCTCCACTGCCTTGTGGCCATATCCAGTCATGGAAAAGGCTTTAGGAGAAACCTCAAGAAAAATCTGGAGTTGGAGTCCCTAAGGCACCATCTGGAGTTGGAGTCGTTGTCTACAACCTCATTCTGGCATCTCCTGCGATGGCGCTGGTGCCAAACTGTAACGGCTCTGCTGTTCCTTTGGATCGATCAGCGACGTGGAGAGGGGGGACGTGCTGCACGGGCAACAGCCTGTCCTTCATATGACATCGTCCAGGCTCGCATCGACGCTGCTCTAGCCGAGGTGTGGAGCAAGCAGCCAACAACCAGGATGCATCACCCATGGTCAGCCATGACCGAGGGGGGCCTTAAAATACCATCAAAGCATCCAGCTCTCTCATCCGTTACTTTCCTGGGACTGTTCTAATCCAGCCCTGGGATTTATCAAACTTTATGCGTTCCATCTGGGCACCTTATCTGAGGAAGGATGTGCTGGCTCTGGAGAGGGTCCAGAAGAGGTTTACAAGAATCATCCCAGGAATGAGTAAGTTAACCTATGATGAGCATTTGACGGCACTGGGACTGTACTCGCTGCAGTTTAGAAGAATGAGGGGGGATCTCATTGAAACATACAGAACAGTGAAAGGCTTGGATAGAGTGGATGTGGGGAGGATGTTTCCACTAGTGGGAGAGTCTAGGATTACTGGTTGTAGCCTCAGAATTAAAGGACGTTCTTTTAAGAAAATTAGGAGAAATTTCTTTAGTCAGAAGGTGGTGAGTCTGTGAAATTCTTTGCCACAGAACACTGTGGAGGCCTAGTTAGTAGATATTTTTAAGGCAGAGATGGATAGATTTTTGATTAGTACGGGTGTCAGAGGTTATGGGGAGAATGCAGGAGAATAGGGTTAGGAGGGAGAGATAGATCAGCCATGATTTTATGGGGTAAACTTGATGGGCCGAATGGCCTAATTTTACTCCTATCCCTTATGACCATCTCATCCAAAAGGCTGCCCTTTCTTAATACTGACATATTGTAGTGTATTCCTCCCTGAACTCACTATCTTACATGCCCTTCTACTTGGTAAATACAGAGGCTAAGTATTCACAGAGGACTTCACATAAATCTGCAGGCTCCATCTGCAGATTACCCCTTTGGTAACAACTCTTTCTCTATCTACTTTCTTACTTCTGAAACATCCATAAAATGTCTTGGGATTCTCCTTAATACTACTTATCAAGGATTCATTGCCTCTATTTGCTCTCCAAATGTCTTGCTTAATTTCTCTGTTATTCCCTCTATGTTCCTCAAGAGACCCACTTGATTCTAGCTGCTTACACTTGTCACATACTTCCTTTTTCCCTTGATCAAATGTTCAGTATGCTTTGTATCCAATCTTCCCAAATCTTTCCATCTTTGCATTTCATCCTTTCCCAACTCGTACTAACTGTTTTAAAAGACTCCCACAGCACCTGCTCCCAATTAATTTTCGCCAGGTCCTCACTTGTGCGATTGACATCAACCTTTCCCAAATTTGGATGATAACCAGAGCAGAAATTTCAATTCTTTCCCCAACTATTTTGACACGGAGAATTGAAGTCACTGTTTCTAAAATGTTCCACCATTGACATTTTAACTACATATTTCATTTCCTAAGGCATTCTGAGGAATGCCAGTCTCCCATAGGACTATCTGCAGGCCATCTGAAAAAATTCTTGGATGCTTTTAAATTCTACTCCATCTAAGTCCCTTGCACTAAGGCAAGCTTAGTCAATATTAGGAATGTTAAAATCCTTTTCTAATAACTTTTCTAATCACTTGCAGTGCCCGAATACCAGCCTTCCACAAATCATGTGCTATGACACCCAGATACCTCTGTTCTTTGATGTTTACAATCTTTCACTATGTCGATTATATGCTTTAAAAAAAAAATACTTTCTTAAATATTTCCTGCAAAATGGACAACTTTACATTTTAGTGTCTTTAGAATTGCTTGTTTTGTTATCTCTAAGAATGTTAATTAGTTGCAGTTATCATAGTTGTTGTACTCCATTAATTCTATTGAAATGATCCTTAAAAAACAATTCTTTGTGCAGTCTCCCAGGAGGCCGCTGTGGCAGATGCCTCCCAGGACACCGCCAAGAAGCCCCCTGGCCGGTGCCTGCGTCGGCTCCGTGGAGGCATCAGGAGGGTCCCGGCAGCGTTCGTGGCGAAGGTCGGTGCGGCGGTCGAGGACGGGCCAGAGGACACACCACTGAGAATAAAGTAGGACCCGTCGTGGGGGGGGTGGGAGAAGAACAAAGGAGGACCCGGCGTGGGATACTTTGTAACTTTGTCAGCATCACTTCATTTAGTTTAGAGATACAGCGTGGAAACAGGCCCTTTTGGCCCACTGGGTCCGCACCGACCAGCGATCCCCGCACATTAACACCCTATACCCACTAGAGACAAATTTTACATTTACCAAGCCAATCAACCTACAAACCTGTACGTCTTTGGAGTGTGGAAGGAAACTGAAGATCTCGGAGAAAACCCACGCAGGTCAAGGGGGGAGACCTATAAACTCCGTACAGACAGCACCCGTAGTCGGGATGGAACCCGGGTATCCATTCGCTGTAAGGCAGCAACTCTACTGCAGCACCACCGTGCCGCTCTTTTTATGTAAAAGAATTTATGAGACGACTCTTTGAAAACCTTGGGTATTTCACTGTGACTCGTCACATATGATAATAAAGTATCATTCATTCGTTCAGCTCCAAGATGCTCATGCAGATCTTTTTTTCCAAGACTAGTCCTCATTTTGCCACTCACTGGATTTTTCGATTCCCACATGAAGAACAGATGCTTACCAAGTCTTATCAGTGCTCCCTGATCTACACTCCAGAAATCAATTAATAAATCACGGCAAGAACGTTGGCACAGGAAAAGGTGGTTAATAAATCATGTCCCAAAATAAATTGATAAAATTAGCCTCAACAACTGCAACAGTGAAGACAATAAAACATAATTCAGTGTATGAACAACACAAAATATTATTTTAAATACCTGTATGTGTTGGCTGCATATTTTGAACGGTAAGTGCTTGGATTCCTGCTAAACATCCAGACATTCGTTTGCTTTTGAAAAAACTTTTGCTTCTAAGTGGAGAAATGAGAAGTAGTTAGATAAAATACTTCATGTTGCCACATTTACATCAGCAGCATCAGAATCAAAATATCTAAATGCTGTTGGATGGACTGCTTTCCAAGTCACGATACAAGTACAATCAAATGCAAAACACAAATATAGATTCAATACTCAAGAACACAAGAGGTTGCAGTAGGTGGGTTCAGCCCTCCCACCACTGAAAGCACTGCACGAGGCAGTGCCTTGAGAAGGCAGTATCATGAAGAATCCCCACCATCCATGTCATGTCCTCTTCTCATTGTTACCATCAGCAGGAGATACAGAAGCCAGAAGTTCCACACCACCAGGTTCAGGAACAGCTACCTTCCTACAACCATCAGGTTCTTGGACCAAGCTACACAATCCCAATAATAAAACAATTTCTGCCTTTTGTTGATCAATTCCCAAATATGTTAAAGGTAGACACAAAATGCTGGAGTAACTCAGCGGGGCAGGCAGCATCTCTGGAGAGAAGGAATAGGTGACCTTTCGGGTCGAGACCTTTCTTCAGTCGGAAGAAGGGTCCCGACCCGAAACGTCACCCATTCCTTCTCTCCAGAGATGCTGCCTGTCCCGAGGAGTTACTCCAGCATTTTGTGTCTACTTTCGATTTAAACCAGCATCTACAGTTCTTTCCTACCCAAATATATTAATATCATCTGAAAACAACTGAACTTTTCAAAGCAACTCTGATTTGGATAGAAGTAGATTTTAAAAACTACATACCGTCTCTTAGAGAAAGAGGAAGAGGGCATCAAGTCAGTTTCCCAGTCATCATTAGGGTCATAAAATATGTCTTCATCTCCAGAAAGCCTGGTGCCCTGTTGGGGAGAATAAACAGAGCCCCACTAAATTTCAAGGAGCAAACAATAAGTCAAAACAGGATGTTGCATACCATATTATTTCACAATTTCTGACCAGTTGGCCACAGAAAAGGCATGGGAGAGTGTTATACTTAAATATCAAGATGTAAAATCGAATGCATTTTTCAAATATAAAATGAAATACAATGATAAAAGTACCCCATATTGATCTAGGCAAGGTGGCGCAGCGGTAGAGTTGCTGCCCAACAGCGCCAGAGACCCGGGTTCGATCCTGACTACGGGCACTTGTCTGTGCGGAGTTTGTATGTTCCCCCCGTGACGTGCATGGGTTTCCTCCAAGATCTTTGGTTTCCTCCCACACTCCAAAGGTTAATTGGCTTGGTGTAAATGTAAAAATTGTTCCTAGTGTGTGTTGGATAGCGTTAATGTAGGGGGATCACTGGTCGGTGCTGACACAGTGGGCCAAAGGGCCAGCTTCCGTGCTGTATCTCTTAAACTAAAACTAGATACGAAGGAAATATTTGAAAAACCTGCCACTCCATTCAATGAGAGCATGACTTCTGTACAATCCAAATCCATACAACACTAATTAATGTCTTACAGAAATCTAAAATGGATTTTAAATTAACAATTGTCTCTTTAACTGTTGCCTTTGGAAAAGAGAATTCCAATCCTATACTCCCTCCACAATTAAAATAATATTTTAATTTTCTGAAAGACCTGACTATTTTTTATTTGTCTTTTCACCGCAGACTCCCCACCAGAAGCCAGGCAGCAGCTTTTGGTGACTTCTTCATCCCTTCCCCCAGACCATGACTTCATGCCAAGAAACACAGGTGGAGCAGAAATTGAGATTGAAAAGACTTCAAAAACATAGAGGGCATTAAATAATTTAAAGACACAAAATACTGCCAAGTACTTCTACAAAGCTTAATAAATTCTCAAACATCTTGCAGATCTATGTTCAGATCTGAAAAGGTCGTTTGGAAAATCCACATATTCACCTATTGATTAAACTTCAGTGGGAGACGCTAGAGGGCTGGATCTAATATTGAGGCCCAGACTAATGGTTTGTGACGTTTGGATTTGTTTTATCAGAACGTCTCCAGATTTCTTTTTTTATGGGTCATAAATCCCCCATGCCAGGCACAAAGATACCATTTGATTTTTAAAGGATTGGCTTTACATTCACACCACTGCTTATCAAGCCACAACAGCAAGGGCACAAATCAGAGAAACAGCTGCCCATCAGATAACATTGGATCAGTGATGTAGTATTGGATAGAAAGGTTTGATGAAAAATGGGAATCTGCATAATAGGCAGAAATAAATAACCGTCAATTAATTAAATATAGCTCAATAGCAAGTGCTTTGTTCAAACATAACAAAGAAAAACTTAACTGATTCAATGTTACAATACTAATTTGCATCACTGTTGCATCCACAAGACTTAACAGATCAAATCATATTAACAAAACCAAAGTTTTCTTTTTGATTTCCTTTATAAAATGCAACTTGTAAATCTCAGCCAAGCATCTATATACTAAAACTCTCGTTTGTTTGTTTGTTCGTTCCTGAACTAGAGCCAAAACGGTACACGATAGCACGACAATTTTTGGCCCACCTTACTCATCGTCGTCCCTTTTGTACAAATGGAAGATGTTTCATTGAAATCGGTGTATTAATGTTATTCACATTTTAAAGTTTAAATCTATCTCCTAGGGAGGGAGGGAGGGGGTGTTGAGGGGGATGGAGTGAGGGGGATGGAGGGAAAGGGGGGAGGGAAAGGGGGGACGGAAAGGGGGGACGGAAAGGGGGGAGGGAGCAGGGGGGAGGGAGCAGGGGGGAGGGAGCTCAATAGTATGAAGTGCCTGCATTTGGCACCAACTCAGAACAAATACACACAGCTTCAATTTTGGTGTAATCTCAGACAAATAATTTTTAAGAAGACAGTGCAATATGCCTCTAAATAAATCTGTTCAAATATGAGGCTTGAATTTTAGTTTATTATTTTGGATTCTGGATCAATCTGTCAAATAGATTCTAGTGACTTGTATCAGCAATCTCAAATTGTGAAATGCTGCAAAGCGGCTGCTTGTTTATTTTTACTTTCTGTTCAAAGTTCCATATTATTGAGAAATGATTGAGTGCGGGCAGACAACAAAGACAGATATTCAAATAATTCATAACTGAAACGTGAATTTTTACCTGATACAGTTCTCTCATTGCCGCCAGCTTGCATTCAAATTTGTCCAAGCTCCAGAAAGTGCTAATGCCCAATTTAGTATTCTTAACTTGAACCTGAATTGGAATTTGAAGGCTTTCATTCTTGTTGTCAGGCTCGTGTCTACAAAAAATAAAATCAACTTCAAACTCAGTCAAACTAAGTCATAAGCTCCAGACATCTCAAATACAAATGGTCCCACAGGCTCACCATTTATGTTAAATTACACAGACAAAGCAGCTTAATGTGCTGGTGACTGGCTCCTTAAACCATTTGGACTCACCTATCAGATACATTGCGTTTGTCCTATACATCCCTCCCCCACCTTATCTCCTACAGAAAACTAATTTGTATTTCTCTCTTTCCCATTCTGACAAAGGGTCAAAGCATTAATCGTTTCTCCATGTGCTGCCTGACCTGCTAAATGCTTCCAGCATTTTTTTTTTAATTTCAGAGTTCCAGTTTCTGCAGTTCTTTCAAGATTCAAGATTCAAGATAGCTTTATTTGTCATCCAATATTGGACGAAATTCAGTCACCCACAGTCCAACAATAAAAGCATTAAATAGGCATTAAAATTACACAACCCCAAAACACACAAAATAAGAAACATCCATCAAAGAAACATCCATCACAGTGAGTCTCCTCCAGTCCTCTCCTCACTGTGATGGAAGGCCACAATGTCTTTCCCTTCTCCTGCCGTCTTCTCCTGCGGTCAGGTTGTTGTGGTTGCAGGCCACATATAATTATAATATGTAACATGTAATATGTAACAACCGTTTAATCCATCATAATGAGGTTAGTGGCTCAGGCAGCATCTCTGGAGAAAAGGAAAAGGTGATGTTTCCACTCAACCCGAAATGTTACCTATACCGTTTCTCCAGAGATGCTGCCTGACCCGCTGAATTACTCCAGCATCTGGTGTCTATCTTCGGTGTAAACCAGCATCTGCAGTCCTTTCCTATCCACATTATGGGGTTGGTGGCTCATCGCCCAAAAGCAGAAATTACACATTGAAAAACAAGTGCAGATGCTCTCTATAATGGATGCACAAATCAGTACTTTCCATATCTGGAATAAATTCATAGCAAATTAGCTTTTTTTGTCCCTCACTTTTAAATAGGCTGTAGGCGATTACAAATAATCTTTTTTCTTGCATATTAGCTTTAATATTCCACACAATGTTCTGAAAATATTGAAAATAAAATAAATTTCTACGGGCTCAATATTTCTTAAGGTTACCTCTTCCCCCTACTATTAACTATTACAGTATCTGTAAAGGAAAGGTATGAACGACACCAGCTACATAACTGCAGATGCTGGTACAAATCGAAGGTATTTATTCGCAAAATGCTGGAGTAACTCAGCAGGTCAGGCAGCATCTCAGGAGAGAAGGAATGGGCGACGTTTCGGGTCGAGACCCTTCTTCAGACTGAAGAAGGGTTTCGACCCGAAACGTCACCCATTCCTTCTATCCTGAGATGCTGCCTGACCTGCTGAGTTACTCCAGCATTTTGTGAATAAATACCTTCCAGCTGTATGTTGCAATCTCAGATTGGATACATGTAGGCTAAGGGTTAACTTTGCTTCGTTACAATTATTCATTTACATTTAATTGAATTGGGGCAATGAAGATACAAACAAATATATAATCAGACTGAATCCTAAACTATATAAGGATGCATAGTTTAAAATGCATAGTTTACAATGTCAAGTAAAAAGGAATTACAGCAATAATTTGATATGAAAATCAAAAGTCTGAAGGGTGTTCAGCAGTAAGCAGATTGTTTATTTTATATGGGGGTTATTTTTGGCGATGCTGACCTACTGAAAACAGTATGCTTCCTCAAGTTGCTGCTAATGGTATTAGCTTCTTGAATCATCACTGAAAGTTTCATAGAGTTCCAATATGAATGGTCTGAAACACAAAAATGGAAATAAATAATTAGGCCTGCTAAAGAAAATACATAAAACATTTGTAACATAAAAACTGGTCAGAACAGGTCAAAAATTGTACAATTGATTAAAAAAAAATATTGACAAGCTGTCTCTCTCTGTTTGATCAGTACTTTATAAAATTGTTCACAGTATCATTCTGCCTATGGGAAATGCAATTTAATGCTCTAAAATTCCGCTTGATCACTCCAAAAAGATGTTGGAATCTTGGGACTGCAAACTAGTTACATGTCATCAGATGTACAATGTGAGCATCTTTTCAATTTTCTCTGAATATCATAAATCTACATATTACTAAAACTCTGAGTCACCGTGAAGGATCTTGTTTGGCTGAAGTTAGCTGTTTGTTTGGCTGACGTTAGTTGTTTGTTTGGTAACCATATTTGTGCCTCCGTCACATGTAGCGTATCAATTTTAGGACCTTTGCACTGGGGACCCTATAATCCAAGTTTCATTCAAATTGGTCTTATATTTTTAAAGTTAGAGAGATTTTAAAGTTTAAAAATGTGCTTATATTAAACTGAAGCTTGGCAAGGTTCAGCGTGTGACATCACAATGGGAGGCGGGGCCACGATCAATGAGGGAGGGGGCGGGACCCGCCAGAGTGACGGTAGTGGCAGCCAATGAGGGGGGGTCGGGACCCGCCAGAGTGAAGGTAGTGGCAGCCAATGATGGGGGGGGGGGGGGGGGGAAGAAATTTCTCATTTAAAAAACAGTTTAGCTTATAGAGGAAAAAAAAGTTTAGTTTATTTCATTCTTTCAAAAAAGAGTCCTTCAATAGTGCTCACGTGGGGAGAGCACCGCACATTTGAAAAAATAACATCCTTCCATCCAGCTCGACTGGTCCGGGTCCCACTTGGGGGGGGGGCTGCCCTACGTGAGCACTACTCCAATGACGTACAGGTTTGTAGGTTAATTGGCTGGGTAAATGTAAAAATTGTCCCTAGTGGGTGTAGGATAGTGTTAAATGTACGGGGATCACTGGGCGGCACGGACTTGGAGGGCCGAAAAGGCCTGTTTCCGGCTGTATATATATGATATGATATGATGATTATGATATTGAAAAAAAAAACTTCCATTTAAAAGAAAACCGTTTTTTAAAAAACCCCATTTGTTTCAGAGTAGACGTTTTTAAAAAGCCGTTAAAAAAATTTAAAAGACCGGAAAAAAAAAAATCCATTAAAAAAAACCGCTAAGAGACCCCGTTTGTTTCACAAAATAGACCAAAAAAGCTGATAAAAACAGGGGGGGGGGAATGGAGTAGGTGAGTTGGGGGGGGAGTGGGTGAGGGGGGGATGGAGAGGGTTGAAGTTGGAGGATGGTGGGTGAGGGAGGGAAGGAGTGGGTGGAGGGAGGGAGGGGGGATAGAGTGGGTGAGGGAGGGGGGATGGAGTGGGTGAATGGGGGGGAGGGAGGGGGAGTGTAGTGGGTGAGGGGTGATGGAGTGGGTGAGGGGAAGAGGGGGAATGGAGTGGGTGAGGGAGTGGAGGGGGGATGGTTTTATGAAAAAACCCACCATTTATTTTAAAGAACAAACACGATTTTCCCATGTCACGATGGGAACCCAATGATGAATGGGCCCAACGGGTCCACTTGGTCTAGTTGAGATTAAAAGTCCAGTCAAGGTAGAGATTGACACAAATAGCTTGCACAGTCATTGTGTAATATTTTAAAATGTAACATACTTGTGCATGGAGTAATCTTTTGAGTTTTCCATCTCGTTTTCTGTTCTTGCTGCATTCTCTCCAAGTCTTGTGCCATCTTTCTCTTCTCGGCTTCCAGAGCATCCAGAAACTTTACGTGCCTTATATTATGATCTTCCAGAGCCTGAGAGAGTATTTTGGAGCACAACCATTTAAGTCAACAATTAAGCGCCCACTTCCCAAAGCACCCACCACGTGCCCTCCACAATGACATGAAAATAAGAGTTACAATGAAACAAAAAAAACAATTAAGTACCTAAATTGTATGTGTAAATTAAATTCTGAGCAACCAATAAGCGGTTCTGGGCCCAGATTGCATTTTCATGCTGAATTGCCCAATCCTGAAAGGGTTCAAACAATTGCCACCGCACCCAAAATAGCACAACACTGGGAAAAAGCACAAATGGACTGGATCACAAGGTAGAATCACCTATAAAGTCTCCCACAAAGTTCATGTCTGATTCATGATCATATGGATGACATGTGTGAATATAACCATAAGTTTCCAAAAGAGGATGACAGAAATAAATTATTACAAAAATTGGGAGAGAAAACACAGAAGAAATACAGCTCATATTTCTCCACCACTTCCTACCCTCACCAACACAGAAAATGTTGAAGCCGATTGCAGTTAGACCAACTTAAATATTCTTAAACATCTGTCTGAAAAAGATAGACACAAAATGCTGGAGTAACTCAGTGGGACAAGCAGCATCTCTAGAGAAAAGGAATGTGTGATGTTTCGGGTCGAGACCCTTCTTCAGACTGAATCAAGGTATGTCTGAAAAAGATATCCATACTGACCCACCAGCACTTCGGATGTCTTTTGATACTAAGAACATGATTGTTAAAGGCCTTCTGAAGGTATGATACCTTCAGCTGAAAGTCAGAATATATAAAAAATTATGATTTAAATATCCTTGGTTTTAACAGCCAACAATTAGAATTTATGATGTATTTTACATACAATCACCTCTCCACTGCGAAAACAAATTGTTTTTGATCAATATAGATCCGGTGTCTTTATTGCAGAGAAAACAATGCTTTGACTGGCTGCTAATATTCCCAGTTGTAATCCAAATCCTTAAAATGGTTTTCTAATTCAGTTTATTTTTAGCGATTTTATAGAGGATCTTTATTTCAAAATTGATAAATCATTCATATATCCAAACGCAAAAGACAAATCATGTTCACTCAAAAATGATCAGAAACATTTTAAGTCACAAGGATTCCATTGCAGATAAGACGTTATTTTCCAAAAGTACTAAATCTAAAGAAAGTATGAGTAGGGTTAATATTTATAGATGGTTAAAAGATGTTTTAATATCATCGTACCTGTCTTGTAGCTGAAGCTTCCATTTCGAGACGTTTTCTGTTCATCTCCAACTCTTGTTCAAGTCGTCTGTTTACATTCATCTCCTGCTGAAGCTGCTTTTTTACGTTCAGCAGCTCTATTTCTTTCTTTTTTCTATTTTCATTCACCTGACCAATCAAGAAAAGTTAGGCGACGCATAAATTATTCCGTTTTACATTAAGAAAAATTAATCAAGGTCTACAGCGCTCACTCACAGTTAGAAAAAGTCAGATAGACAACACTGGCTCCTCCTCTATTCTGCTAGTGCTAATTTAGAAAAGCTCCACAAAATCTGTCAAATACAATTTCCCTTTCATAAAAGGTGGGAGGGTTGGTTCGTGAACAGTACAGATAGGAGGTTAGATTGTCAGGCTATTGGTGATGGGGGGCTGTAGGGATCAGCATGGGACCCCAGCTGTTCCCAATTACATCCATGATTTTGATGGAGAAATCAAGTGTAATACATCCAAAATAAAACAGCAAAAGTAAAAATATTCAGCAGGTCACTTAGCGTCTGTGGAGATAAAGAGGGTCTTAAAGTTTCAGGTCATTTCTCTCTCATGGTGGAAAAATGTGAAGTCATCCTCTTTGGAAAACATAATAGAAAGCACAAAACAAAAAAATGTCATTATCAGAAGATAGTGACCCTTAAGAACTCTCTTCCCTAAATGGCAATGCAGGCTTGGTCACCGAGTACACTCAAAACAGACAGATATTGAGCTTGAGTTTAGTTTATTGTCACGCGTACCAAGGTACAGTGAAAAGCTTTTTGTTGCATAATAACCAGTTAGTGGAAAGACAACACATCATTGCAAAAGAGCCATCCACATTGGGATATTGGATGAAAATAAACAACATGGCGTTAGTGCGAGTGGCATTGGATGGAAAAGAAAGATCAGCCAAGACCTTATTGCATTATAAGCCAGGTGCAAGGGCTCAATATCCCAAAGAGAATCACAGGAACACAAACATATGCAACGTGGGATACACACAGAATTAGAGATTTGATAAAAGTAATGCGGTGCATCTTTCTGTGAAATTTTAACGTTAAATTCACCTCCACTGAACTTTACCCAACAGTTTCTTTCTCCCATAGTATTTTTTATCCTGACTTGGTCTGCAGCAGTAAGAAGGTCCTCACGGAAAATAAGGTGAACGATAACAACAGAAGATGTTGCAAACACTCAGAGTCAGGCAGTATCCGTGGAGGGAGAAACCATGAAATGTTTTGTACTAACTAATTAACCCAAAATACTAAGTGTTCCTCTGTCCACAAATGATATCTGACTTGGGTGTTTCCAGTTTTATGGGCTCCCGGATTTCCAATATAAACAAATAATAACCACATTAGAATTTTTTTTAATTACCAATTCCTTTTCAAGCTCTCTCATTTTATTTTCATACAGAGATTTTTGACTGCACAATTCCTCTTGAGCCATTTGTTTTGCAAGTTCAATACCCTGCACCATCTCTTGTTTAGCTTGCAAACGTGCCTCTGCGATTTCAACTTCAAGTCTGTAAATACAATTGCAGGAAAAAAATGGAGTTGCAAAGCTATTAAAAATAGTCAACTAACATCAACTTTTCACTTTTCAAAATTAGAATAGAATTTCAGCCCTCATCTCTATAGACTTAAATTATACAACAATCCAAAAGAAAGAGTGGATTTTATCCTGAAGGTGAAGTGAGACATTGCAAACCTGTAACGAATTTCCCCAAAACACCCTCCAGTATTTATCTATAACCCTTCTCTCCGTAGGGCTCCCATGGGTTGGCTACCAGCCCATCATGTTAAATTTTAATATAATTCACAGTGCCAATCAACATCAGGTGAGGTAATTGTTTAATTAATATTGCAGTGGCATAATAGGTTTAACAAATTAGTCATAAAATACATGACAATACTGCATTACCAATGGGTCAAATGACTGGATGTTGCTTCTCTTTGTACTTTCCTGGATATCTGCTCGGCTATCCTTGATGTTTTTATTGTTCTGTCTATTACTCCATGGCACTGTTTTTACCACAGCAGTTTTAACCACAGATCAGCATATTTTACAGCAGTACATTACATCAATCTCAAATTTTCTAAATTTCTGCCTTGTCCAGTATGACTGGTGGTGACACAAATTAAATGTGTTGAATAAAGCAGCTGAGTTTGAGTTTAGTTTATTGTCCCATGTACTGAGGTAGAGTGAAAAACTTTTGTTTCATGTCAGCGGAAAGACAACACATGATTACAATCGAGCCACCCACAGAGTACAGATGCATGATAAAGGGTAGATACTGAATAACGTTCTTAGCTGCACTTGCTAAAAGTAACACCAAGATGACATTAACAGATCTTTTACTTTTCCATAAATTCGCCTCAAGCATTTTTAGAAGTTTAAACTCTGAAACTTCTGAGTAGACACCAAACTAACACATTTTTAAAAACTAAAATGTTCAGGTTCATGTATTAAAGATTGTCAGTGAACTTCCTCCACAGCACTAAGATATTTATTTATGCCCCCTGTACTTTTTCCCCATTCAGTAACCACTAAATATGTCAGACTACATTTTGCAACCCACATCTGTAAAACAATTATTAATTAATCCTTCTTTATAACCACTGAAAACACTGGTCGGACCCTAAAGTTGAATAGACAACCAGCCGAAATGGTACACATTTGGGATGCCAGAGGAAATTGGAAAAGGAATAGTGGATTAGAGGAGTTTTATATCACACTAGACCAAGTGGACCCATTGGGCCCAAACATCTCCTGCATTGGTGCAGCACCCTCCCCTCCCCTCCCCCATTCTCCCCTCCCCTCCCCCTCCCTTCAATAAAACTACCATTTTTACCATTAAAGTGACGACGGTGAGTAAGGTGGGCCTAAAATTGTCGTGCTATCGTGTACCGGTTTGGCTGAAGTTCAGTCACAAACAAGATAACAAAGTTTTAGTATATAGATTATTTCATTTTATCAAAAATCAATTTAAAGGAAAAAACATATTTACTTGTATTTCTTAAACAATTATAAAATATAACTCACTTATTACATGCTTCTGACAAATATAGAATGCGGGGGGGGGGGGGAAACCAACCAGCTGGAGGAGCTGAGCAAAGGCAGCATCTATGGAGGCAGAAGATGGGTAAAAATTTTCGGTTGGGTTCTGCATCAGGATTCTGTAATGAGTTCAATTCAAAATATCGACCAGCCCTCTGCCTCCACAGATTCTGCCTGGCCTACTGAGTTCCTCCAATACTTTGTTTTTGCTGCAGATTCCAATAGCTGTAGTCTTATGCCAGAAACGGTGTACTGGATGCAGTAATGCAAGTATTTTACGATGAGAAATACTTCCATTGCAGTTTTCATTCTCAGTCAAAAACGATCAATTATCAATGAAGCTCACTTCAATTTTCAAGCAATTAATCAAATATTCAGAAATAGCTGTTAGAACTTTGTTTTACCTTGCCTGTTGAGCTTGCAGAAGTTCATTTCTCGCAAATTCAAAGTCTTTTGGAGCGTCTCTATGGAGTGCATTCCCTGAAGATGCTCTTTGCCCACTCTGAACTTCCAGTGGATGATTAAATTTAAAGTAATGATCTCCACCAAGTATTACTCTGTCGCCCTTTAAAATGTACAATGTATATTTATAACTGTACCAAATATCTTACTTAGAACACAGAACAGTAAGCACAGAAACAGGCTCTTCAATCCACAACATTTGCAGAGCATGACTGAAGTTAAACTAATAATAATAATAATAATAATAATACATTTAATTTATATAGCGCTTTTCAAGATACTCAAAGACGGTTTACAGAGCAAACAAGACATAAAAACAAACAAAAGATTTGTCCTGACGGAGAAGCGGCGAACAAACAGCGCCAGCGTCCTCTCACGTCAGGGTCCGACAGTAAACAATAAAGAACACAAGACACACATTACAATTTAACACAAACAACCATCACAGCGATTGCTCCAGGCACCCCCTCACTGTGATGGAAGGCAAAGAAAAGTCTTATCTCCTCCTCATTCTTCTCTCGTGGTCAGGCAGACAAACTGCTGCCTCGAGGCGATCGAGGCGATCGAGGCTCCCGACTTTTGAAACCCCCGCCGGGCGATGGAAGGCCCCAGGGCCGAGCCGAGCAGGCTGATGAAGGTCCTAAGCCCCCACCGGGCGATGGAAAGTGTCGCGGCCGAGCCACGAAGGGCGATGGAGGTCCTGCGAGCGGGTCGATCGAACCTCGGGATTCAGGGCGGTCGAAGCTGCTACGGCTGGAGCTCCCGAAAGCCGGTCGCTAGCCAGGGACCTGCGAGCTCCCTATGTTGCGGTCTGCAGGGCCCACGGTCGAAGCCTCCGAGATGGTAAGTCCAGGCCCTGCAACCGGAGTCTTCAAGGTCGATCCCAGCTGGAGGCCACCGACTCTACAGTGTTAGGCCGTAGCGCGAACGGAGATACGACACGGAAAAAGGTCGCATCTCCGTTGAGGAGGAAAAAGGTCGCATCTCCGTTGAGGAGGAAAAAGGTCGCATCTCCGTTGAGGAGGAGATTAGAAAAAAAGGTTTCCCCCACCCCCCCACATATACAGAGCTAAAAATAAATCAAAACATACATTTAAACGGTAACAATAGACAAAGACAAAAAAGACAGAGAGACTGCCGGTGAGCCGCAGCTGCAAGGCGCTGCCACGCCCCCTATAATCTCATCTGCCTGCAAATAATACATTTCCAACCATTCACAGCACATTCATATGCCCATCCTAAAGCCCCCACAATGCCACTACCATATCTGCCTCCACCACTACCCCTGGCAGCACATTCCAGGCACCAACAACCCTCTGTGTAAAAACCCTGCCCTGCACATCTCTTTTAAACATTGCCCCTTTCACCTTGAAGCTACCGGATGGCGCCAGCAATGGCTACCTCGCCAACAGTCTGTCTGTCCCTTCCTTCTTTGTTGTTTCTTTAGTATGTGTCAAATGTATGTTTTTAGTGTTCTTTAGCTTGTTTTATGTGGGGGCGGGCCGGGGGGGGGGGGGGGGGGGGGGGGGTGCAGTTGGGGGAAACTTTTTAAAAATCTCTTACCTTGACAGAGATGCGATTTTCTTCCGTATCGTTTCTCCATCTGCACTGCGGCCTAACATCGAGGAGCTGGAGGCCTCTGCTGGAGGCTAACTTCGGGAGTTCCAAACGTGGGAAGCCTGCACGACTTTAACATCGCGGGGCTGGCGATCCCTTTGCCACGGATCGCCCTCTGAGCTCCAACCGCAGGAGCCTGCTGACTTTAACATCGTGGAATCCGCGGTCTCTGGTCAGAGACTGGCATCGGGAACTCCAAGCTGCAGGAGCTTCGAGCGCCTCGACGCGGGAACTTCGAGCGCCCCGACGCGGGAACTTCGAACGCCCCGACGCGGGAGCTTCGAGCACCCCGACGCGGGAGCTTCGAGGGCCCCGACACGGGAGCTTCGAGCGCCTCAACGCGGGAGCTTCGAGCACCCCAACGCGGGAGCTTCGATCACCCCCGACGGATGGTTCGACTGCCCCGGCCGCGGGAGAAAAATGAGGGAAGAAGTTTAGACTTTATTGCCTTCCATCACAATGAGGAATGTGGGGAATCCGCTATGGTGGATGTTTATGTTAACTTTTATGTAATTGTGTATCTTGTTGCTTTTTTTAGTATAGCTGTATGGTAATACGAATATCACTGTACCTTAATTGGCACACGTGATAATAAATGACCTTTGAAGCAATGCGACTTACTGAGAAATTTGAGAAATCTTACTTTAAGAGTCAGATTTTCTCATTTAAAATTGAGCATTTAACCAGTTCTTCAAAACTTATATCCTCAACCCTAATCCTTTGTGCTCTCATCCCACACACTTGCCTGCCCATCTAGTTTACTCCCCCATTGTTCATCCCTCCCATTCCCTGCCTCTTCTGGTTCCAGGCATCCATCATCATCTGGTTCCACCGTTCTCTATCCAAACAGTCCCCACTCCCCCTCCCCTCAACATGGTTCCATTACCCTTCATTCTCTCTCCATCTGGTTTCCATGTACCACCAACCAGCCTCTATCCCACCCTTCTACATTCTGCTATACACCAGTAATCATTCCCGTTCCCTTTGTCCTGGTATCTTGACCCAAAATATCGACTGTCTCTTTTCCTCCACAGATGTCGTTCGGTCCACTGAATTCTTCCTGCATTCTGTTTTTATCCCATTTATCCTCGTTTCCACTCTCTATTCAGTCCTTTCTCTCCATGACAGTCATGTCATTTCTCTTCCTGAATAGATAAGCAGGCAACCTACTCTGAAGCTCTCCTTTGCATGAAATGTCCATGCATGATTATGGACTAAATGAATTTGAGATCTCTCCCAAGAAGAACAGCACAACTTCAACGCAACTCAAAAAAATGAGCATTATACATTTAAGCCATATTTACCCTGTTGACCAAAAGTAGTTGCTAAAAGACATTCTCTTATTTTGAATATAAACACCATATGGTCTGTTTAAAACAGGACAACTACTACTTTATGTTTTATATGACATAAAAAACACCCACACCATGCAGAGCAAAACAAATATAAATGGTGCTTAGTGGGAAAGCTTGTTCAGTTAACATACACCACATTAGAGTTACTTACATGATGCAGTACTGTTGACTCCGTTATAAGGTGTCCATTGACATATGTATTTGCACCTCCTATTGGTGCAATACTAACTGCAGCTTTTAAGTTTTGTATGACACTGCAAGTAAGAATTATGCATATAATATTTTGGAGATAAGATTATACATTTCAAGTACATTCTGAAAACCAAATTAATGTTTTAAAGTATTTTACGGTCTAAATCAGCTTAATTTCACTATATTCATAATTTGCTTTCTCAGGATCTTGGGTTTTAGAACAAAAAAATCTAACCCACTTGGGATCCTAATGGAGTAAAAGAAAATCCTGCCTTCCCATTAAATATTATGGAGAATCACACTGTATCATGTGGGTTCAAACAGGGCAAGATTCCAGCAAGTAAATCAAGGTTGCCACTTCTGTGTCACTGCTGTTTCATGTGATGCTGCAATCCAAATGCCTAGTCGTTTGACCTGTTTCTCAAGGATGTATCCACACAAATTAAATTGTAATTTCAAATTTTCAATATTTCCAATCCAATACCATAAGGAAATTGGTATAAAATGTTTAGAAGAAAAATAGGCCATAATTTTCTCCATATTGAGCTGCGCAGAAAATTCTGAATTTTCCAACTCACCAATGATCATCAGCAATGAGTGCCCCAGACAACTGAATGTCATGCTTGGAGTTGGGCTGTTGCTTCCCCACTCTTGTTGAGCCTTCTTTTATCATATACAAGAGTATCTCCGAAAGCTGTGGATCTTCATTCAAATTTACCAAGTTCGGTAAACTGTTATCCACTTTAAAAGTAATCCCTGCTTTCTGTGGAAAGAGTTTCCTGTCAGCAGGTGAAATGTTCTTCCTCTACTACTAAAAGCAATTGTTCGATTAATAGCAGGATTTTAATATTGTATCTGTAAAGATTCCCCCCCCCCCCACCGAATCATTTTGAAAAACACTCTCACATCCTGATCACCAACTCTCAAATTGCTATCAATCAAAATATATAAAATATTTTTTAAATACATAAAGATCTATTGTTTAGACACAAAATGCTGGAGTAACTCAGCGAGACAGGCAGCATCTCTGGGGAGAAGGAATGGGTGACGTTTCGGGTCGAGACCCTTCTTCAGAGTTACTCCAGCATTTTGTGTCTACCTTCATTTTAAACCAACATCTGCAGTTCCTTCCTACACAAGATCTATTGCTTCCAAGATAGACATTGGTACAAAGATGAAGACCTGGGGTAGGTTTTCAGATTCAGTAGCAGTGCCAGAGCAGTGATGCTGGTTGCCCAGCATGCCTGCAACATTTAAAAAACCCGAGGGGTTAATTTCTTTGGCACATTTGCTAATATTCTCCAGCATTCTGACAGAGCAAAGCCCCAAAATCCCTTACTGGAAAAACAATGGGAAGCTCTTCAGTAAAATCATTAAGCTGCTCTGAGAATCTCCCACAAAACTACGAGAGCATCACTCCATCCAAAACTTTGACTTTTGCTGGGTGCTCAAAATTGGAGACAATTTACCAACTGTTTTGTTGGATTACTCATTTTGTCAATGACCTGAATGCCCAGAACACTGAATATATTCTTTTTGCACAAAATTGTTCCACAACACCAAAATGGAAGTGACCACACTGAAGGTGCATATGGCAATAACTTGACTTGGACAACTTGAACAACCATAAAAATATACTAACCTGCAGTTCTCTTGCTTCTTCAAGTTTTCTCTTCTCTGCATCGTCCAATTTTTCCCTCCATTTCCTATAAATGGCATCACACATCAGTTTGTATGAGGAAAGTGTGCTGCATCAGCCAGAGAATATTAATAATGAAAGTAACACTGACAAAGTTACAAAGTATGCCATGCCGGGTCCTCCATTGTTCTAACCCTCCCCCACGGTAGTTCCCCGACGCTGGGTCCTCCATTGTTCTAACCCCACGGTAGTTCCCCCACGCTGGGTCCACCACTGTTCTAACCCCACGGTAGTTCCCCCACACTGGGTCCTCCATTGTTCTAACCCCCCCCCCCCCACGGTAGTTCCCCCACACTGGGTCCTCCATTGTTCTAACCCCACGGTAGTTCCCCCGCGCTGGGTCCTCCATTGTTCTTCCCCTTACCTTCACGGCGGTTCCCCCACGCCAGTTGCAATGATTAAATAATTTAATAAATACAAAATAGTTGAGAGAAGGTAAAACCAAAAGACAGTTTATGAACATAAACTGTTATCAATGAGTGATTAAAATGTTTTTTAAAAAATGACATCCCATTTACTTTTCTATTTTAACACAAAAGTAGAAAATAGCTAGAACAATGTGTGCAAGAATAGTTGTACGACTAGAATAAAATTTGAAAAACAGGATAGGTTTCAGTCGACAAAGTGACAACAAGCGAGCAGGCACTGAATGCCATGTAGTCTGCAATACAATCGGCAGCAAGCCACCAAAAAAATGGAGGGATACACTTATTTAAATGATGGGGAAAAGTATGTCATGGGTAAGAAGACTTTTCATTTGAAATGTATGCCTGCAGCAATAGCCACTGATTGTAAGTGGCACTTAAAGTGAATTCAAATTCTCTCTCGTTGTTCCATCCTAAATATTTTATATCTCGTGCGTCTGATTTACCATCTTACCTGTGTGCTTCTGCCATTTCTCTCTCCTGTTGACGAAGCTTAAATTTTAAGGCTTCTATTTCTCGTTGGGATAACTTGTATCTCGCAGACTGCATTCCCTGGCAACTCATCTGAACAGCTTTCAACTTTTCAATCTCTAATTTCAGATCTGATTCAGCAAGAAATAAAAAGAAACAAGTTGGAATTAGATTCAAATGACGATGCTGAGATGTCAAAATACCAAATATAACAAACACAGAGGTTTTAATGATTAGGCTGGAATAAAGATGTTAATAAATTTCACTTAAACATCTGTGAAGCTAGCAGCAACATAACCAGCAAACAAATGGATGCATACAAAGACAAAATCACAGATCCACTTGCTGGACAGTTGAAGAGTTGATTATTCCCCATCATATTCTGTGGAGCTCCAACCAAAACTACAAGCTTGTGAAAGTATACCAGTTAAAACATGGTGAAACCTAGTTCATAACATTAATTCAGATTCAAAACTAATTTCAATTGTCACAAAGTAAAATAATTTTTACAATCCAATTATGATACACATTTTACAGTTGAAGTAAAATACTCTCCTTATTTCCCTATTGCAGCTTGAGCAAAACAAATAAAATTTAAATTCCGTACAACAGCATGCTGATGTTATTGATGACCAAAGTAATCTTTGTGTCTTTATCCATTTATTCAAATATTTTTATGATGAGCAAGCAGCTTCATACATAATACACAATCATACAATCATAAGAAAAAGCTCCTAAGTACACACACGTTAATGCTCCAAAAACGACAAACAGTATATATTAAATGCCAACAAAATCATAGGAAGAGGGTTCATAGAATTGGCTTCTAATGGCTAATAATTTAAAATTTGTATACAAAACTGCAATTAAAACAAAATGGAGTTACCTTGAATAAGCTTCCTTCAATAGTTTTACAAATGAGAAAGCGCTAAAATTATAGTTTACTTTCTCCTAATAACCTGTCTTGTATTTTTAATAAGCAACTCGTACCAATGTTAAAACTGTACATAAACTATACAAATTCATTTGAATGAGAAATGTCAGCCAACCTCGAATTAATTTTGCACTTGAGTCTTCATTCACTTTTGCGACATTGATAATTTGACGAGCTTGTTTGGCATATCGAAGTGTACTCAGAGTCTCCTCCACATTAGAAGCAGAAGGGCTGATAGTAGCTATCATAGCTGTTTTCGAATTGCCACCAAGACTGTCCTTCAATAACCTGCAGCAAATTAATGGCAAAGAAAATCAGAGTCTGAAATGTGACTGAGCAGCTACAAATGAGAAAAGATATACAAAATACCAACTGCACAGTATGGTAAAATATTCCCATGCACACTCATTTTAGGAACAGATTTTTCATTTTTTATATCCAATTTCTAATTTGTTTAGTTTAGAGATACAGCACGGAAACAGGCCCTTCGGCCCACCGAGTCCGCACCAACCAGCGATTCCCACATATTAACACTATCGTGGAGCTGCAATCCCCTTGCCAGTGATCGACTGTGGAGAGCTCCAACCGCGGCCCTGTGGACTTTAACATCTTGGAGCCCGGTTTAAACATCACGGTCCCTGGTTAGAGAATGAGTCAGGGCTCCAAGCCGTGGTGAGTTTCAACCGTCCCGATGAGGGAGTTCCATCACCCTGACCAGAGGGCCTCGGATCGCTGGCTGTGGAAGCTTTGAGGGGCCCGACCGCGGAGAAGAGGGAGAGATTGGACTTTATTGCCTTCCATCACAGTGAGGAATGTGGAGCCGCTGTGGTGGATGTTTATGTTAAATTTTATTTTGTGGTTGTGTGTCTTATTGCTATTCACTTGGTGTGGCCGTATGGTAACTCGAATTTCACTGTACCATATGGTACATGTGATAATAAACCCATCTTGAATCCATCACATACTAGGGACAATTTACACTCATACCAACCCAATTTACCTACATATCTGTACGTCTTTGGAGTGTGTGAGGAAACCGAAGATGTCGGAGAAAACCCACGTGGTCACGGGAAAGAACGTACAAACTCCGTACAGACAGTATCGCAGTCAGGATTGAACTGAGATCTCCGGCTCTGCAAGGCAGCAATTCTACCGCTGTGTCATCGTGCTATATATATATATATATATATATATAAAACAAAGAAAAGTAAAGGTCATGGGACCATAAACATGTCTTCACAGTGGCGCAGCGATAGATTTGCTGCCTTACAGCACCAGAGACCCAGGTTCGATCTTGGCTACGGGTGCTACCTATACAGTTTGTACATTCTCCGTGTGACCGCATGGGTTTTCCCTAGGTGCCCCGGTTTCCTCCCACATTCCAGGTTTGTACGTTAATTGGCTTCCATAAATTGTCCCGGGTGTGTACAATAGAACAAATGTATGGGTGATGGCACAGAGTTGGTGAGCAGAAGGGCCTGTGTCCACGCTGTACTCTAAACTAAACATTTGATGGGAGCAATATACCGTGATTAAAACTCACCACGTTAGCACAGACTCCCTGTAAGGGATGAAGACCTTTTTCTTTGCCTGAAAATATTCCGAAAGTGCAGAAATAACCTTTCCCAGGGTGAAGAGAGATTTATTTATGCTCACACCCTCCTGTAATAAAGATGAGAAAATTCAGGTGCTTGTTATGTTAAAGGGTAGCCCTCTAGTGGTGTATGTGTCACCTACAAAGCATCATAAAGGTGCAATATTCCAGCTGGCAAGGAGACTGTTAGATATTTTAATAATAAACAAATCAAAACGAGTGCGATTAAAACAAAGGAAAACAATAGCTGAGGCAAGTTTGCAGCTCCAAGTTCTCCTCCTAAGAAAATACTTCAAGAAGTTGTGAAAATGAAAACTGTGGATCACAAGATTGGTATTGATTTATTTTTATCACTTGCACCGAGATACAGTGAAAAACTTTGAGTGTATCAAGCAAATCATACAACACATGAGTATATTAGGAAGTGCAAAAGAGAAAATGTACAGTGCAAAATATAGTGCTACAGCTACAGAGAAAGTGCAGATACACAAAAAGTGCAAGAGCTGAAATGTGATAGAGTGCAAGAGCAAGAATTTATCCTTAGGATATGACCGGTTCATTCAAGAGTCTGATTAAAGCAGGCAAGTAACTGTTCTTGACCAACAGGAGAGGGGAGCAGAGGGAACGACCGGAGTGGTCTTCATTTATGTCAGCTGCTTTCCCATGACATGTGAATGTCAAGCTGTGATGCATCTGGATAGGATGCTTTCTCTAATGGATCAGCAGAAATTGGTAAGACATAGGAGACATGCCTGATTTCCTTAGTCTCCTGAGAAATAGAGATGTTGGTGTGCTTTCTAGGACATGGTGTCAATGTAGTTGGATCAGGACAACTTGTCCAATTACGCCTATTTTCAATGTTTCTATGATACAGCTGTTCTTGTTTTCCAGATGTTCTAGGGATGTGAAGAGCCAGGGAGATGGCATTTGCTATGGACATGTTGCAATGGAAAAATAATGGCAGTGGATCAAGATTGTCCGGCAGACAGGAGCTGATATGCTCTCTCTCAAGGCACTTCATGATGGCATATGTCAAAGTCATTTTGTTTTTCTTTGGCACTTAGTAGATCATGGTCTTATTGCAGGTGGGAACCTCAGATTGGAGTTGGGAGTGGTTTAAGATGTTCACCAATATTCCTGCCTGCAGGTCCATGCAGATCTTAGGATGCAGTCAGAGACACCGACTGTGCCCATCGCTTTCCGTGGGTTCAGTCTCAGAATGGTTGCTGAAGTAAAATGTTGGAGTAATTCAGAGGGACAGGCAGCATCTCTGGATAGAAGGAATATGTGTCATTTAGGGGTGAGACCCTTCTTCAGACTGAGAGTCGGTGGGACGAAGACACAGAGATATAGAAGAGTAAGGTGTGAAAACAAGACATCAAAGGGGAAGCAGTTCAAGGAAAATGTAGAATAGATCATTGTTAGGGGAAGCTAACAATGAAGCATGCAAAGATAAAATTTAATCATGAAGACAGTCAGACTGGTCAGGGAACTAGGATGGGGAGAGATGGAGAGAGAGAGAAAGCAAGGGTTACTTGAAGTTAGAGAAATCGAGTTGGGTTATAAGCTGCCAATGCAGTCATGATCTCTGCCTTTCTGGAACTAAGGTAGGGACGATAGGCATTTCAAAGACTGGAGAGATACAACTATAACTGTCCCAGACAATCCTCTGACACACCAACACAACAAGTGCATCAAAGTCAGTGTCCTTTCACAGAGCAGTCTCCTTGCCAAACTTTCAAATCAGCTAAATCTCAAGAGATTAGTTTAGATCCTTACCAAACAAATTAACATTTAGCGTAACAGAGAAGAAGCTTAAGAAAACAATTTCTCTTAGCATTCGTGTGTGAGAACTTTCATACGAGGTTTAATGACAAATATAATCATTTCAAGGCTGGGAACTACTCAACTTTACTTGTAATACAAACATCCAAAATTTAAACTTTTACATAATAATTCAATTAAATATTAGTAACAAACTCTCCCACCAATGACATTTACTACTGGGACCAGATTGGTGAACTTAGAAAAATGAAATCACAGAATCAATCTACACTCTCACAACACGATTGCCACCTTCAAAGTCACTGAGTTGTGGATATCACGGGTATCCATTGACTTCAAGAAAGCGATGGTGGACTACCTGCAGAAACCCCTGCAACCCATGTAATACAAGTGCTTTCAGAATGATGTTGGACAAAACATTCGTACGAATCAACTGTGACACTGAAGAATAACTAAAAGAGTCCCAGCCAGGATAACATGAAATTGGCGTTAGATCCAAAACTCTCCTGTGGGCTCGGCAACTCTCTGTGCAAACCTCTCCTGCTGGCGCGGCAACCCTCCCCCAGCTGACAATCTGTGGACCCGTTGGCAGCCGGGGTGTGTCCCCCGGGGCTGTGGGCGGGCGAGGGGGGAGAGGAAAGGGGAGAGGGAGCCACTCACCTCGGCCCCGGGCAGTCATCACATCGGCCAGAGCAAGCTGTGGACCCGTTGGGTGGAAACCTCTCCTGCTGCGGCAGCGACGGCCATCTTGTTTGACCCTCTGTCGCGGCGCTGCACCATGGGAGGAAGGTCAGGCACGGGGCACACAGGGTGCGGGCGCTGGTCCCCCCAGCGGGGGGGGGGGGGGGGAGTTTGAGGGGACCGCATTTATTAAAGTTTATTAATTGTTTTTAAAATGTAACAAAACTTGATCAATTGACACCGCTATCGAGTACCGCTTTGGCTGTATTTCGGGTACGTACAAAAAATGCAATATATATACGCACGAATATATATATACAAGATGAGAGTTTTAGTAATCTAATATATACTAGACCAAAAGGACCCGTTGTGCCCAAACCTCTCCAGCATTGGTGCAGCACCCTGTCCTCCTCCCCCCCCCCTCCCCCCGCTTCCCCTCCCCCTCAACCCCCCTCATTCTCCCTCCCCCCCACCCCTCCCAGGAAATAGATTTAAACTTTAAAAAGTGAATAACTTAAAAAATATAACACCGATTTAAATGAAACTTCTTCCATTAGCACCAAAGGGACGACGGTGAGTAAGGTGGGTCGAAAATTGTCGCGCTATCGTGTACAGTTTTGGCTGTAGTTCAGGAACAAACGAACAGACAAGAGCTTTAGTATATAGAAGATAGATTAAAAACTTATGGCGGTATTAAGGGGCTATTCAGACAAATAACTATTTTTACTAGAAAATAGTGCTGGAAATGCATTGACCTTAAGTCTGTTGCCGCTGGTCTGAGAGGTAAAACAACGTTCACTTCCTGCAAGGTCCACCAGGTTTACTCTGCTTGTTACACAATGCTCATGCTCCTGCTCAGCTACAAATTCAGTCTGCAGGAAGACGGAAAAGTATATAAATAGGCTGAACAGTTTTTCACTGGCAACACCATATTTACCAGTCATATTTACAAGTCTAACTTGATCTGGTTAGAGTTGTATATCTGAGGAATGGCTGTTATGTGCCAAGGATGAAATATATTTTATACCAATTTGTCAATGTTAATTAATCAAGACAGAAAAATACAAGAACGGTTTGCAGCATCCAAAAAAAAGCACACTTGAAAAATGTTTTAGGGCAAATAGAAGTCATAATGCAAACAATGGGCCATTTATAAAGGACTAAAAAGAAAAATCATATTCCAATACTGCATTCCATGAAAGCAAAAGAATAAATTACTTGTGTTCTGAGAGTTTAAGGTAAAGTTTGCTCCCATAGCTTATGATATACTATTAAATGAAGGTGTCATCCCAGTGCTGCTCCATAGAACACAGCAAGTGTTGTGTTTAATAAATCACCGGATTCAGAGTTTTATTCACTAAGTATTTATTACACTACCAAATAAGGCACATGTTATCCTTAAGGCTCTTAAGGATAGCGGAGTCAGGGGGTATGGGGAGAAGGCAGGAACGGGGTACTGATTGAGAATGATCAGCCATGATCATCATCATCATCATCATCATCATATATATACAGCAGGAAACAGGCCTTTTCGGCCCACCAAGTCCGTGCCGCCCAGCGATCCCCGTACATTAACACTATCCTACACCCACTAGGGACAATTTTTACATTTTTAAATTTACCCAGCCAATTAACCTACATACCTACATAACCTACATACATCACATTGAATGGCGGTGCTGGCTCGAAGGGCCGAATGGCCTCCTCCTGCACCTATTGTCTATTGTCTATACCCCCTCCAGGTAGTATGAAATCTGTACCACATTGAAAAGTACAGCACAGCAACAGGCCCTTCAGCCACGCCTAACATTCAAGTTCAAGTTCAAAACACTTTATTTGTCCACGTGGAGCAATTTACAAAGGCACGTAGAGTAGTACACAAACTATTTTGGGGGGGGGGGATTAGCAGAGTGAGCAGTGGGACAGGGGTGGTTGAGAGTTGAGGAGCTGAACAGCCTTGGGGACAAAGGTTGCCCTTCTCCTTTGTGTCCCACAGCCTGGGCAGCGAAGCCGGCGTCCTGAGGGGAGCCACTCAAATGCAGAGAACAGGACGTGTGAGGTGTCCTGTAAAATCCTGCCAGCTGACCTTCGCATCTGCTGGCCGCATAGGGTGGGGAGGGCTCTGTCAGGATTCAGGATATCTTTATTTGTCATCCAAAAAACAAGTCTTTTGAACGAGATTTCGTCACCAACAGTCCAACAATAAGAGCAATAAAATAAGCAAATTACACAACCCCAACCAACACAAAACACAAAAAAAAAGAAACATCCATCACAGTGAGTCTCCTCCAGTCACCTCCTCACTGTGATGGAAGGCCAGAATGTCTTTTCTCTTCCCCTGCCGTCTTCTCCCGCGGTCAGGCTGTTGTAGTTGCCACGTTCCAGGCCGCGCCGGACGGTGAAAGGTCCGCAGCGGGTCGACCACAGCCGCGCGATCCGGGGCGGGCGAAGACGCTGCCGCTGCACGTCGGGGCGGTCGTGGCTCCCGACATCGAAGCCAAGCAGAGAAAAATCCCGCAGCCTATTTCAGGCCGCGCCGGACGGTGAAATGTCCGCGGCGGGCCAACCCAAGCCCCGCGATCTGGGGCGGGCGAACACGCTGCCACTGCCGGAGCTCCCGATGACGGCATCCACGCGGCCCGAGCCTAAGGCGAGTCGCAGCCGCTCCCACAGCCTCTGAAGACAGCCGGCTCCGCAGATGGTAAGTACGGTCCGCGGGCTCTGCGAACCAGAACCCTGGAGGCCGCCAGCTCCAGGTGTTTGGCCGATGGTAGGCCGCAGCAGGAACGGAGACACCACCCAGAAAACAAAGGTCGGGTCTCCGTGCGGAAGGGACAAATTTACAATTTTACAGCCCCACCCCCCCACACATAGTACACAACCACAAAAAAACACGACATCACATCTACAATTAAGACAAAAAAAACAACAAAAACACAAAGACAAACGGACCGCAGGTAAGCCGCAGCTGCTAGGGCAGCGCCGCCATATTGGTCAGGGAGTCCAATAATTTTGGAACAGACTTTGGCTGTGCTCTCTCTGCAGGCGCTTTCTGTTCTGAAGGCTGATGGAGTGGAACCAGCAGGTGAAGGAGAACGTGATGACGCTCTCAATGAAGGAGTAGTAAAACGTTACGAGGATGCTCTTTGCTGACCCCAAAGGAGTTGAGCTTCCTCAGGAGATACTGCCGCTGCTGGCATTTCCTGAGGATACCCTCTGTGTTGGAGGCAAATTTCAGCAGGTTGTCGAAGACTGTGCCCAAGTACTTGTATTCCTCAACAATCTCCACAGGTTTCCCGTGGATAGTAGCGATGACTGCCGCAGCCAGTTCCTTCTGTTTGTTGGAGGTCACTACCATCTCCTTGGTCTTGTTTGCATTTAGTTCAAGACAGGAGTTGTCGCACCACTCCACAAGCTCATGAAGAGCTGAGCTATGGTGCTGTGAGGGGCCTGAGAGCAGAGATAGGAGAACTGTGTCATCAGCATACTTAACCAAATGACAGTTTGGCTGGGTAGACCTGCAGTCATCAGTGTACAGAATGAAGAGCAGGGGTGAGAGGACACAGCCCTGCGGGGAGCCAGTTGATGTGTGTAGGAGGTTGGTGAAGGTGTTATTGACCAGCATTCTCTGTGACCTGTTGGTGAGAAAGCCCATTATCCACAGGATTAGTCAGTCATCTTGATGCCAAATAGCCTCTGATCCAGGCAGCATTCTGGTAAACCTCTTATGCATCCTTTTCAAAGCCTCGCATCCTTCTTGCATTTGGGGATCAGAACTGTATACAATACTCCAAATCAGACTCAACAGTCGAGTGTTTAATTGTTATATGTACCGAAATGGAACAATGAAATACTTACGTGCAGCAACAGAACAGGTTTGGAAGCACAGTACACAATAATATAACAAAAACAAATGTTAAAAAAAGTTCAATAAATAAAATGCCTTATATAGTGCAAAATAAATAAACCCCAGTCCCTTGAACAACCAAGACAGTTCATAGTTCAGAGTTTAGTTGGAATTCGTAGTGTTTAATGGCCTGATGGTCATTGGGAAGGAGTTGTCCCTGAACCTGGAAGTTACAGTTATCAGACTGCTATACTTTCTTCCCGATGGCAGCAGTGAAATGTGAGCATGGCCAGGGTGGTGTTTGGGTCCTTGATGATGCTGGCTGTGGTTTTAAGTTTGAACCTCCTATAGATGCCTTCGATGGTGGGAAGGTCAGTACTGTGATGCACCACTTTTTGTAATCTCAATTTGTTCCTGGGCATTTGAGTTGCCGAATCAGGCCGTGATGCAACCAGTCAATATGCTCTCTACCACACACCTACAGAAGTTCAAGAGAGTATTCGTCGACATACCAAATCTCCTCAGTCTTCTGAGGAACTAGAGGCGTTGATGAGCTTTCTTTATGATTGCATCAACGCGCTGAGCCCAGAACAGATCTTCAAAGCTATGCACACCCAGGAAGTCTCTTGGCAGTTGACTCTTTCCACCTCTGACCCATTGATGAATATAAGTTTGTGGATCTTCTGCCTTCCTCTTTTACAGTTAACTATCAGTTCCTTGGTTTTACTGATGTTGAGAACAAGGTTGCCGTTCTGGAACCATTTGATCAGATGATCGATCTCCTTCCTATACTCTGACTCATCATTATACTCACACTCACCCTACTGATGAAGACAAGTATGCCATATGCTTTCTTTACCACTCTATCTATTTGTGTTGTCACTTTAAGGAGCTATGGACTTGGATCCTAAGGTCCTTCTGCAGATCAATACTGTTAAGAGTCTTGCCATTAACTGTATACTTTCCTTTTACAATTGACCTCCCAAAATGCCATGCACTTGAAAACATTTCTTCCAAATAAGAATAAACATTAAAGTGTTATCATTTTTAAGGGTGGAAACCATGTTTTAATACTGACTTGCGAGATACCATCCTGGGAAAAAAGTGTTTGTTTATATGATGAATAGGCAAGATCGGTTATAGGACTTTAGTTTAGTGAAAATTCATAAAGAAGTTCATTAAGTTGGCTAAAAATGGCCAACAATGAGGAACATGTAAAGAAAATACAGCTTAATTGTCATCCGCTACTTCAAAACAAAGTTAAATTGACAAACTTTAAATGAAATGGGTTTGTACCTTGGTTTGGGTCATGACGAGTGTGAAGACAGAGTGAGACCTGGAACTCTTTTCATTCATGCCTGTGACTGCTGTAGCCCTTTGTTTGTTCCCAAGTTCTAGCCACCCCTAATAAGGAAAGATTTTTTTTAAAGTATCTTCAATAATGGGTTGTAATAAATGAGAAAAAAAAATTATGCAAAAACAACCTTTTATACACGACAGACGAGTATAACTTTCTTTAGAGCAATAACAGCATAAAATACTCACATGAATATCTGCATAAGAGGTGACAACATTCCTAAGAAATAGAAAGAATTGCAAAGTTAGCATTAAAGCATTTTTTGGCATTTCCTTTCCCCAACTATCTGAAAAAAATCACAGCCTTCTTACGAATTTACTCCCACACTCCTGCTGGATAGTCTCATAATTTAAATCTAGCAATGATGAAGGATTGGTGCAACACACTGCCATGGAGGTAAAAGATTAGCCGTGATGTTACCGAATGTCTGAGCAGTCACAAGAGGCCAAATTCTATTTTTATATGATTATCCAGAGTGCTCAGTTATAACTTGACATCATTTGGTACGAAGTAAATTTGGAGAAGATTTGTTTCTTTGACGTGGAAAAACACAGGATGAAGCCAGGATGGATAATCCAAGTAAGATGTGGGATCCACTGAAATTGGTGTAAACGGTCCCAATTGTGTTTTTTTTCAAAGCAAAACAAATCAGCTTGGTTTGGGAACAGCTCTGCCCAAGTCTGCAAAAAATTGCAGTTGTAGCACAGGCCATGCTCCCCACCATTGACTCCATGCACATCACGCAACCTTGCAGTCGACATGATCAACCCCTCCCTCTCCACCCTCCCCCATCAGGCCACTCATTCTTCTCCCCGCTCCCTTTTGTAGAAGATACTGAAACTCAAAAGGTTACACAACCAGACTCAGGAACAACTTCTTCCCTTCTTCTTCCAAAAGCTAGGGTACAATTCGATTCCCCTCAATCATGTTGCTGACATTAGACTTTGTCTATGGAACTGGGCGCTACAATGCTGATAACTATATTCTGCTCTCTGAATCTTCCCTTTTACTCTTTCTACTGTAATCGAGTCTGGCTTGATTGAATGTATGTGTACTATCATCTGATTTGATTGAAAAGCATGCAAAACAAAGCTTTTCACTGTCCCTAGGTACACGTGACCATAATAAAGCTAAAATAGAACTGGATTTATCACAATGAGAGGAGGGGAAAAGGCAGGGCTTGAAGGAAGAGGAAAAAGCTGAGGAACAGAACAAACTTGATTGCTTACGCAGTCACAACATGGATTCCATCTGTGTGCTGCCATGATTCTTTAACTTTACAAATGAACTATTTGTTAGCACTTTCCCTCATCTCTCATCCACATACCATTGGAAAAAAAATGTCTGACACAAATATCAGCAAGGGTACAAAATGTGCAAAGCTTTCAAGAGTTTGTGTAAAAAATGTTACCCTATGTCCTCTGATTCTCAATTCCCCTACTCTGGGCAAAAAAAACCTCTGTATTTACCAGTGTATTTATTCTGCTCAATGGTTTTGTACACTTCTATAAGATCACCCCTTATCCTCCTGCGCCCCAAGGAATAAAGTCGGAACATGCTCAACCTCTACCCCTACCACCCCAGTAACGGACTGTTCCAGCTGCTACGGTCAGGCAAACGCCTCCGCTGTCATGCTGTGAAAACGGAGAGGATGAGACAGAGTTTCTTCCCACAGGCCATCAGGACTGTTAACTATTATAACTCCAGGGACTAACATTTTTTTTTCGGTATTAATTTAAATTTATACGCTGTAATTGTAAAAAAAAATTGCACAATCCGCAGGCATTGCCACTTTCATTTCACTGCACATCGTGTATGTGTATGTGACAAATAAACTTGACTTGACTCTCCCTGTAGCTCAGACCCTTGAGTCCTGGCAACATTCTCTTAAATCTTCCCTGCACCCTTTCCAGCTTGACAACATCTTTCCTAGAACATGGTGACCCTAACTGAACACAATATTCTACATGTGGCCTCACCAATGTCTTACACAACTGTAACGTGACCACCCAACATCTATACTCAATACTCTGACTGATGAAGGCAATGTGCCAATAGCCATTTTGACCACCCTCTCTACCTGTGATGCCACTTTCAAGGAACTATGTCCCTGCACTCCAAGATCCCTCTGCTCTACAACACCCCCCCAGAGCCCTACCATTCACTGTCCTATCCTTGTTAGACTGCCCAAAATGCAACACCTCACATTTCTCTGTATTAAATTCCAAGAGCAGTCTACCATACAGAAACTTCTCAAATGCTTTCATGGACATCTCAAGTTTGTGAACACCTGGTGGAAAAGATGCACCTTTGAACTTGGGCCAGATCTTGCATTACTCAGTTTAGTTTTAGAGATACAGTGTGTAAACCCTTTGGCCCACTGAGTCCATGACGACCAGCGATCACCCCCGAACACTAATTTATGCTACACACGTAGGGACAAGCAATTAACCTAGAAACCTGCACGTCTTTGATCTCTGCGTGTAAATCCCTCAATTTAAAATGAATGTTTGTGAATGCGTATTCACAACTAATCACCTGCCAAAAATTTAAAAATATATAATAAATGAAAAATGTACAATGAAAACAATTAAACTGCTAATTAAACCAAATCAAAACCCTCCTTTCTGCCATTGTTTTCAAAAGGTGTGCAGCATTTTAATCAGGTTAACATGCTGAGGGTTCACCAGACCAACTTCCCATCAAAGATTGAAAATACAAGCAAATATAAATTGGTCAAAGGTTGAATGCAAATTGGAGGAACAGCACCTCATATTTCTCTTGGGCAACTTACAACCCAGCAGTGTGAATTTTAATTTTCAAATTTCAAGTAACCCCAGCATTCCCTTCTCTCTCTGTCCCTCCCCACCCAAGTTGATGCACCAGGTTCAAAGTCATCTTGTTGAGTCTCATTATCTGTAACTTGTGTTCACCTATCCCAGAGCTAACAATGGTTGTTTATTTTGTTATCACTGTTACTTTATAATATATCTTTCATTCATTTGTTCTATATCTCTCTAAAATCACTGTCTATATCTCTCGTTCCCTTTCCCCTGACTCTCAATCTGAAGAAGGGTCTCGAGCCAAAACGTCACCTATTCCTTTTCTCCAGGGATACTGTCTGACCCGCTAAGTTACTCCAGCTTTTTGTGTCTATCTTCAGTTTAAACCAGCATCTGCAGTTCCTTCCTACACATTGAAAATGCACAGGTGCACAAAGAATGCTAGTGCAGAGATGTGCTGTAGCTTGTGCTCTGCTGAGCAAAGTACTGCACTGCAGTCTCTGCTCGAGAACTATTCACCAGCAGATCCATCATACCCCCATTAACTTCTCAACTCTGAGCAACAATAGGGATATGCTAGAAACAAGAAATTTCAGATGCTGGTGCACAAAAGAGACACAAAGTGCTGGAATAACTCAGTAAACTAGGCAGCATCTCTTACAGGTGACATTTCGGGTCAGACACCTTCTGCAGGCTAGGGATATGCTGTCAGCAATGGGAAGAATTGCTAAAATCTTTATCCAATAAGACTCCGGAATGAAAGAATGGAGTGGATGAAGGAAATATCATTGAAGAAAGATACCCATACATGGTACAACATATTTGAAAGGCAAATCCCTTTTAAAGGAAAAGAAAGAGGTCTATGCTGTATCTCTTTGTGATTCTATGACTCCACAATGATTTTTCCCACTCTACCCCACGGATGAGAATGATCAGCCATGATCACATTGAATGGTGGTGCTGGCTCGAAGGGCCGAATGGCCTACTCCTATTGTCTATTGTCTATTGTCATGACAAATTCTCATCCATTTCCACAGACTTTTTTAAAAAGCTATTCTTTCCTATTTTGTCACCATTATCACACTTGACTAAGTATCTGTGAATGCAACATTCATTATCCGAGGAATGGTCTCGACCCAAAGCGTCGCCCATTCCTTCTCTCCAGAGATGCTGCCTGGCCCTCATCTCTGGAGAGTTGCTCCAGCATTTTGTGTCTACATTAATTATCAACACTTCAGTATCAACACATAGACTTACAAAGAGAGATCGGCCACATACGGTCCGAAGCCTGGATGTTCTCTCACTCGCAGCTGCACGTAACAAAGAAGAGTCGATAAAATACACAAAATTTGCAACAGTCGATAATACATCATGAGTTGACAAAAGCATTAAATCATCATAGGAAGTCCAATTTTAGGGGAAAATTACTTTTACTGCTGTTAATTGGAAACAACTCAGTGGAAGCTCAGCAGATATGTCCATGTGCAAAGAGACTCAAAGACCAGGTAGATTCCAGACCTAATTATTAATTTCCACATTCATTATTAATTCAGTAAACCAATCTCAGAGACAGCGTTGGCTGTAGACGAGCAGTCAACTTTGCTTTCCATGGGTTTGGGTGGAGAGAAAAATCGAACTGGCATTATTTCATAGAGAAACAAGGAACTGCAGATTCTAATTTACAAAAAAAAAGGCACAAAGTGCTGGAGTAACTCAGCAGGTCAGGCAGCACCACTGGAGAACATGGATAGGTGATGTTTCACAGAGTGCTGGAATAACTCAGCTGGTCAGTCTGAAGAAGGGTCCCGACCTGAAACGTCACCTATCCAGGTTCTCTAAAGATGCTGTCTGGCCCATTGAGTTACTCCTGCACCTTGTTCCTTTCTTTGGCATTATTTCATGTTGTTTCACTTTTTTAAGTGAAATGATCATAGGCCAAACTCTAGAAATTTCTAAAACTCTAATTAATCAATGTCTATAATGGAATATAGGAACAGAAGACCATTTGCACATCTAACCAATCCTGCAAAGGTGTCATTAAAACTTCAAATTCCAAAGAGTAAATATCACTAATGACTTCTCCTGGACCACCCATATTGAAGCAACAACCAAGAAAGCACACAAACACCTCTACTTCCTTATGTGGGTTACGAAGTTTGGCCTGTCTCCAACAACCCTCACCATCTTCTACACCTGTGCTGTAGAAAGCATTGTATCACGTAGAAAGCATTTTATCAAGCATAACTGCTTGGTTTGGGAACAGCTCCATCCAAGACCGCAAGAAATTGCAGTGAATTATGGACGCAGCCCAGACGATCACACAACTAATCTCCTTTCCATTTATACCTCACGCTGCCTCGGCAAGGCCAGCAGCATAATCAAGGATGAGTCACACCCTGGCCACTCCCTCTTCTCCCCTCTCCCATCAGGCAAAAGGTAGAAAATATGAAAATACACACCTCCAGAATCAGGGACCGTTCCTTCCCAGCTGTTATCAGGCAATTGAACCATCCTACCACAACCAGAGAGCAGTCCTGAACTACAGTACTATCTACCTCATTGGGGAACCCCAGACTATCTTTGATCGGACTTTGCTGGCTTTACCTTGCACTAAACATTATTCCCTATCGTGTATCTATACACTGTGAATGACTCAATTATAATCATGTATTGTCTTTCCACTGACTGGTTGGCATACAACAAAAACTTTTCACTGCACCTCGGTACATGTGACAATAAACTAAAACTGAACTGAAACTGTCATGGCTGACCCATGTTGATGTATCTGTCTTTGTCCCACATCCTTAGACAATCTTCCATCAACATAATTCAACATCAACTTAACAACTGACTACTGTCTTCAAGTTTGCACCACCCGTTGTGTAGAAATGTTTCCTAATTTAATCTCAATTAGCACAATTGATTTCTCTCCATCTACATTTCGTAATTTATGGAAAGGATAGTGAAGAGAGATTATAGCAAGATTCAAGAGGAAACACTAATTCACTTCACCTCAACTGTAAAACAGCAGCTCACTACCCAATACTGTTAGGCTAAGCAATAATGCAAATGTTAAAAAAAAGAAATGCAAAATAGAAGGAAATGGGAAAGAAAATATTTGCTTTCTTTCTTTCAACATCTGAAATAAAATTAATTTAATAAAGACAAGCTTTAGCTAAGCATTCTGTTTTCTTTGGACTTACAGATTGTTTTAGTTCCATTTTACCATTTCCACCAACTAACAAGTCATGAATTTTCTCATTGTAGACTTCAAAGTAGCTCATTTCAACACGGTAAGCAACCTTTGAAAACAAAAAATAGGGTTAGAAAAACTGTTTTCAATTCCCAGCCCCGGCAATGATGACCCCCTCGAAATGTATTGTAGCAAAAGGTTTCCAGAAACTATCCAGACACACGAGCAACATACGTTAACTGATTGTGACAGTGGCGATGGACAATGGGGTGACATCTCTGGGACAGTAATCCAGATGCCTGGACTAATTATTCAATGAAATTAGTTTAAACCTAACAGTGTACCTGGGCAATTTAAATGTAGTTCTCTAATTCTGGAATTGAAGATTATGAAACTTCCCACATGAAATTAAAACCAATTGGGTTCACTAAAATCCTTTACAAAAGGAAATACAGAATGTCTCGCCATAACCCATGCCACAACAGGAAATGGTCTGCAGGCCATTTAATTTAAGCGTAATTGGAAATTGGCAGCACCACAATACCAGTTATGCCCAAATGCTAAAAATAAATTTTGAAAAGAGGTTAGATTACTGATGAGGTAAATAAAATAGTTGCATGAACAAATCAAAATATTTTTTCTTCAAGAAAATTTTACTCAAGGAGAATTTTACCCCTTCTACCTGTTGCAATTGGACAGATAGAGAAATAAATTGCACGTTGGATCTCTTTACTTGTTTGGAATTTCAAGACCAGTCACCAGTTTCAATCCTTCAATCATGACCGACAGCTTTAGGCCAAGCGCTCATTATTGGCAAGTAAATGTGGCTGAGAATGTTTTTAAATACTGGAGGCTCACAAAAGTCTCTGTGCCTGCATCTGGATTTCTGCTCTGGGGCAAAAATCAAACTTTACCACTGAACAGATGTCCACTAAATTCTCTGCAAATCTTGAAGGAGACGAGGTATGAAACATTACTAGTAGTTAAGAATCTTTGTTAATAGAATACTAACCTGCTGGTCAGGCTTTGCTACCCTGGCAAACAGCTGTTCACAGAACCTTGGAATGACTCCCCTGACAGTGAAGCCCATCATTCTTCAAAGGAAAAGATATGTTTAAGGATCAGAAGCCATTTTAATGAATTATCAGTCAAATTAAGCAACAGTTAGTTATACATAAAAAAAATATTGCATCTGAGAATATAGGGCAGATCAGTTAGCATACAAGTCATATGTAAATAATAACAATTTGATAATCTGATATTTAGGATTCTAATTTATAAATCAAACCAATCTCAAATTAAATTAAATTGCTCTTGGTGAGAAGAGTGTACATGAGAAGGTGTTGCTGGCGTTGTAAGTCTTTCTTTCAAGAAATAATACGTTTAAAACGCCTGTTGAATCTTATACAATTTGTGTTAGATGAGAAGGCTATCTAACCAGGATATATTGTTGAATTATTACTTGAGAAGCTAGAGGTTTTATTTTGAAACACTCGTTTGGTTAACCATCAGCCACATTCATCAGTGATTCGGTTGACAAGAACATATAGTCGGATATATTCTAATCCAACAACTGAAGGTGTAATTCAACTTACGTATATGATTTTCCAGAGCCAGTCTGCCCATATGCAAAGAGACAAGTGTTGTACCCATCAAAAGCTTTCTCTAGCAGAGGGAGTCCTATTTTGTTATACACAGTTTCCTGGCTTGAAAATTCAGGATGCAATTCATCAAACGACCAAAATGAAAAGTCATAAGCAAATGAGTAAGTGTGGTTGCTGTCTGGATGTTTCACAACTGTGTCCTGTCCTTTCATGGACACTACCACTTGTGCATTTTCATTTTTTTCCCTGAATAAAAATGAGAGATGTGTTAAATATAAACATTGGAGAAAGTTCCATATCTTGACTAGATAATGTTAAGAATGTAGAATCAATGTGTGCGCAAATAAACACATTGTCTTTTAGGATAAGTTAAACTGTTACCAACATTGCAATCTCTTTAACATCATGGCGATTGCACATAGTCTTTACAGTGTACTATGTTTACATATTCTATTGCGCTGCTACAAGTAACAATTTCATTGTTCCATCTGGGGCATCTATGACAAAAAAACACTCTTGACTCTTGTTACATTCTGTGATAAGGATTTTTTAAATTCATGCCCCTTCATAACTCCTCAAATTAGCTACATTTTACACCTGTAAAAAGCTGTTGTTGCATGGTATAGAATGAAGCTTCCCAATTTCAAATAGAGCTGGCATTAGGACCAAGGGAGGAGGAATAAAATGGAATGAGTCTCAAGAAAATATATTTTCAACAGCGACATGAAGTTTGGAAATAAGCAATTCCTACAAAAATATATAGAACTCAAAGAAATGATCATTGTCGAGGTGTTTTTTAAAAAATTGCACGATTCTTAAACAATTTAATTGTTACCTATTACCCATCAGATGAATCACAGCATACAAATGAGGATTCTGTTGGTTAGCTGCATTTCAGACCTCACTGAGCCACCTGGAGCACAAGGACCAAAATCAACTCCATGTCAAGGTGACTACAACTGAAACAACGGTGTCACTATAATTTATTGTCCTTAACGTTAGAACCGATAGAAAAAAGGAACACTTAAGAATCTTTGCTCCTGATGATGATCCAAGTAACACCGGCAGAAACCTGTTGGTATACTTACATGTGCACAGACAAATATACAGTAACAACAACTGTGTCCCAAGAAACAGGTACACATTAAAACAGTCTAGACCTGTCAAATGCATTCAAATCTACTAAAAAGATAGGCAAATTTAAAATCATACTCCCAACTCCAAACATAGCTTCTTTACCTCTACAAATAAATTGCTTTGGCATGACAATGATAAAATTGCCATGCAGAAGTATCATTCCAGCTTCTGCTCGATATTGGACTTCAGCGTTCAAGCGCAGCAGTGACAAAGGATATTTTTACAGCAGAGATAGATAAATTCTTGATTAGTACGGGTGTCAGGGGTTACAGGGAGGGCAAGAGAAAATGGGGTTAGGAGGGAGAGATAGGTCAGCCATGATTGAATGGCGGAGTAGACTTGATGGGCCAAATGGTCTAATTCTGCTCCTATCACTTATAGTTAATAAAACAAATTTGCGTCCATATGCAAACTACACTGAGATGAGAAAAAATATATTGACCCAAGTCCACTTTTTATTAACCTTTCAAAAGCCTAAGTTCTGCGAACAGCTGAAAAGTTTAATCAAACAATCCAAATTTTTTTAACTATCTTTGTTTCATTCTTTTACCTGTTGCTGAGAGGTCTCACGCGGACAGCCACGGTCACAGCACTGTCTTCTCCATTTGAACATTCACTCCCTGTGCATGATCTCTGCGATGATACCTCTGCCTGTGGAAGACTTCTCGTTAGTGTACCACTTCTAGGTGGATTTTGATGTCCATTGTTCTCTGAAATTCCAGAGTATTTCATGTTATTGATCTCACAATCTACTTTTGGCTCCGTGGTCTGGAAACCTTTGGCCATTGCTTTTACAGAAAGTTTAGCTGGGTGTTTTGCTTCTTGCTGATCACCAAGCTTCATTGCTAATTTGATTCCACCACGAGTCCTGGTTCTAAACACATTTTGTTCAGTGGGTTCTTTAAAGGTATTTTTGTCTGTTTTTTGCTTGTTACCATTTTCAGTAGATTTACCAGGTGCCACTCTTTTAGCAAGTGTAGTTGACCATTTGTGCACGGACTCTTCTTTTTTGACAGTTATTACATTTTCTTGTTCCTTGCCAACTGAAGCATGCTTTGGAATTGTCACAGGATAACTTCTGATATCTGTCATCTTTTGCATAGGTTCTGCAGAGGATCGAAAACCTATCACATTTGTTTGCAATAGATTATGACTTTGTCCCAGAGTTGAAGCTGTTAGTATTTTACCTTGTGAATGTTCCTCCAGAGAGATAGTTCTTTTTGAGTTACCCACTTTAATACGGCGTTGCAAAGTAAGCCTTTTTTCACCTTCACCCACACCAACATTTATGTTAGTTTCATCGCGAACACAGAGATTTCCTTTATCGGCAGTTTTTCTTCTCTGAAGAGACTTCATCTCAGTTTTAGACAGCATAGGTATTCCAGGAATTCCTGAAGACAATATCCTCGTCTTGTCAATTTCATTGCCTTTGTCCAGAGAAAATGTTGACTCTTCTTGTGTCTGACTATCCCGTTCTTGGGATGGACGTTGGATACCAAATCTTCTGTTTCCTTTCTTCAGGATGTTGCCTGGATTATTCTGCACTGATCGTAGCATACCAATTACCATGGTCTGATCTCTGGAAAATGGATTTTGAAAAAGTCACATAAAAGCAACTAATCAAGAAATCCACACCAAAGGAGAAACACCATCAGTAGATATAGGCATGCTTATAAACTTAACATAAATGCACAAAATGAAATTGCAAGGCAATTAAAACCAAAATTTACAAATATACTGCACATCTACTCAATCTATCAAGAACCCATCCTGCAATCTTCAAAACATCTTGTATAATAGGGATGTAGCTTTAAAGATCCTGCCACCATCTTCAATTGGTGTTTTAATTCAGTAGACGGCACAATGGCGCAGTGGTAGAGTTGCTGTCTTACACCAGGAGGGGGGGAGAGAGAAAGAGGAATAAGAAAGGGGGCGTGGAGAGGAAGGGGAGGGTTTGTTAGAAGTCATCCAAGATTGGAGAATTCAGTTTTCATATCGTTGGGTTGTAAGCTATCAAAGATAATTTGTGATGCTGTTCATCCAGTTTGCACGTGGCCTCCCTCTGACAGTGGAGGAGGACCAGCACAGAAAGGTCAGTATTGGAATGGGAAAATGATTAGATCCAGTAAGCCTTGGCAGACTCAGCTCAAGAGTTAAGCAAATCTGTCAGAGTCTACGCTTGGTCTTGCCATTTTATGGGCTGTGGTCTGGCCACATCGGGAACATCAGGTGCAGTAGATGAGATTAGATGAGGTGCACGTGAACCTCAGTTTCACCTGGAAGGACTGCTGGGGTTCCTGGATGGAGGTGAAGGAGGAGTTATAGGGACAGGTAGTACATCTCCTGTGAATGTAGTGCAAAGTGCCAGGGAAGGGGATGGATTGTTTGGTAAGGGATGAGTGAACCAAAGAGTTGCATAGAGAGCAGTCGCAACAGAAGGTGGAAAGACAATAGACAATAGACAATAGACAATAGGTGCAGGAGTAGGCCATTCAGCCCTTCGAGCCAGCACCGCCATTCAATGCGATCATGGCTGATTTGACGATGTGGCCGGTGGTGGGATCACATTGGAGGTGACAGAAATGTCAGAGGACAATGTTTTGGACATGGAGGCTAGTGGGGCAAAAGGCGAGGACCAGGGGAACTCTCTCCTTGCTCTGTTTGAGAGAGGGGGCGAGAGCAGAACTCCAAATCACAAAGGAGATGCAGGCGAGGGATCTATCTATGACAACAGGGAGCAAATTATGTTTACTAGGAGGACGTCTTGAATGGAAAACCTCACCTTGGGAGCAGATGTGGCAGAGACGGAGGAATGGAGAGTAGGGGATAGCGTCTCTGCCCCCCTACAAGAGGCAGGGTGGGAGGCAGAGTCATTCAGATAACTGTGGGAAACAGATACACAAAATGCTGGAGTAACTCAGCGGGTCAGACAGCATCTCTGCTGGAGAGAAGGAATGGGTGACGTTTCCTCAGACTCTCTGTGGGGAGAGTTGTCCAGGGGAATTTTAAAGCAGGGTGGAAGTTAGTAGTAAAGTTAATGAAAACAACCGCCTAAGGGGAGGGGGAGTGAGGGGGGGGGAGGGGGAGTGAGGGGGGGGGAGGGGGAGTGAGGGGAGGGGGAGGGGGAGTGAGGGGGGAGGGGGAGTGAGGGGGGGGGAGGGGGAGTGAGGGGGGGGAGGGGTAGTGAGTGAGGGGGGGAGGGGTAGTGAGTGAGGGGGGGGAGGGAGGTGGAGTGAGGGGGGTGAGGGAGGTGGAGTGAGGGGGGGTGAGGGAGGTGGAGTGAGGGGGGGTGAGGGAGGTGGAGTGAGGGGGGGTGAGGGAGGTGGAGTGAGGGGGGGTGAGGGAGGGGGGTGAGGGAGGTGGAGTGAGGGGGGTGAGGGAGGGGGGGTGAGGGAGGTGGAGTGAGGGGGGTGAGGGAGGTGGAGTGAGGGAGGTGGGAGTGAGGGAGGTGGAGTGAGGGAGGTGGAGTGAGGGGGTGGAGTGAGTGAGGGGGTGGAGTGAGGAGGGGTGGAGTGAGGGGGGTGGAGTGAGGGGGGGAAGGGGAGGGGGGTGGAGTGAGGGGGGAAGGGGAGGGGGGTGGAGTGAGGGGGGGAAGGGGAGGGGGGTGGAGTGAGGGGGGGAAGGGGAGGGGGTGGAGTGAGGGGGGGAAGGGGAGGGGGTGGAGTGAGGGGGGGAAGGGGAGGGGGTGGAGTGAGGGGGGGAGGGGAGGGGGGTGGAGTGAGGGGGGGAAGGGGAGGGGGGTGGAGTGAGGGGGGAGTGAGGGGGGTGGAGTGAGGGGGGGTTGAGGGAGGTGGAGTGAGGGGGGTGGAGTGATGGGGGAGTGAGGGGGGTGGAGTGAGGGGGGGTTGAGGGAGGTGGAGTGAGGGGGGTGGAGTGAGGGGCGGGACCGGACGGAGGAGGACACGGGAGACCTGAGGATGAGAAGGAAGGAAGGGAGAGCACAAAGGGCAGGGTGGGCGGAGGCGCCGTGTGGCCCGGCCCGGCCCGGCCCGGCCACCACCTCGCGCCCACCCGCCCGCACCCCGGCGGACAACTCCCCGCGCGCCTCCCTCCCCTCACTCACCCGCCAGGCGCGCGCGCCGCCCTCGCCCATTCACCACCACCGTGCGCGTGCCCGTCCGCCCCGCGCTCCCGCCTTGCTCATTCGAATCTGGCAGCCGCTCGCCCATTGGCTGGCCCCAGGCCCGTGACGTTGATGGCCGCCGCTGCCGCTGCCCCTCCCCCTGAAGGGCGGCACCAGGCCCCGGGCCGTGAGGGGCAGCACCAGGCCCCACCAGGCCCTGGGCCGTGAGGGGCAGCACCAGGCCCCGGGCCGTGAGGGGCAGCACCAGGCCCCTCCCCCTGAAGGGCAGCACCAGGCCCTGGGCCGTGAGGGGCAGCACCAGGCCCCGGGCCGTGAGGGGCAGCACCAGGCCCCTCCCCCTGAAGGGCAGCACCAGGCCCCGGGCCGTGAGGGGCAGCACCAGGCCCCTCCCCCTGAGGGGCGGCACCAGGCCCCGGGCCGTGAGGGGCAGCACCAGGGCAGGCCCCGGGCCGTGAGGGGCGCAACCAGGCCCCTCCCCCTGAGCGGCAGCATCAGGCCCCGGGCCGTGAGGGGCAGCACCAGGCCCCGGGCCGTGAGGGGCAGCACCAGGCCCCGGGCCGTGAGGGGCGCAACCAGGCCCCTCCCCCTGAGGGGCAGCACCAGGCCCCGGGCCATGAGGGGCAGCACCTAGCCCCGGGCCGTGAGGGACAGCACCAGGGCCGTGAGGGGCGGCACCAGGCCCCGGGCCGTGAGGGGCAGCACCAGGCCCCTCCCCCTGAGGGGCAGCACCAGGTCCCGGGCCGTGAGGGTCGGCACCAGGCCCCTCCCCCTGAGGGGCAGCACCAGGCCCCGGGCCGTGAGGGGCTGCACCAGGGCAGGCCCCGGGCCGTGAGGGGTGGCACCAGGCCCCGGGCCGTGAGGGACAGCACCAGGGCCGTGAGGGGCGGCACCAGGCCCCGGGCCGTGAGGGGCGGCACCAGGCCCCGGGCCGTGAGGGGCAGCACCAGGCCCCTTCCCCTGAAGGGCAGCACCAGGCCCTGGGCCGTGAGGGGCAGCACCAGGCCCCGGGCCGTGAGGGGCAGCACCAGGCCCCTCCCCCTGAGGGGCAGCACCAGGCCCCGGGCCGTGAGGGGCTGCACCAGGGCAGGCCCCGGGCCGTGAGGGGTGGCACCAGGCCCCGGGCCGTGAGGGACAGCACCAGGGCCGTGAGGGGCGGCACCAGGCCCCGGGCCGTGAGGGGCGGCACCAGGCCCCGGGCCGTGAGGGGCAGCACCAGGCCCCTTCCCCTGAAGGGCAGCACCAGGCCCTGGGCCGTGAGGGGCAGCACCAGGCCCCGGGCCGTGAGGGGCAGCACCAGGCCCCTCCCCCTGAGGGGCAGCACCAGGCCCCGGGCCGTGAGGGTCGGCACCAGGCCGCTCCCCCTGAGGGGCAGCACCAGGCCCCGGGCCGTGAGGGGCTGCACCAGGGCAGACCCCGGGCCGTGGGGTGGTGGCACCAGGCCCCGGGCCGTGAGGGACAGCACCAGGGCCGTGAGGGGCGGCACCAGGCCCCGGGCCATGAGGGGCAGCACCAGGCCCCTCCCCCTGAGGGGCAGCACCAGGCCCTGGGCCGTGAGGGGCAGCACCAGGCCCCGGGCCGTGAGGGGCAGCACCAGGCCCCTCCCCCTGAGGGGCAGCACCAGGCCCAGGGCCGTGAGGGTCGGCACCAGGCCGCTCCCCCTGAGGGGCAGCACCAGGCCCCGGGCCGTGAGGGGCTGCACCAGGGCCGTGAGGAGCCGCACCAGGCCCCGGGCCGTGAGGGGCTGCACCAGGCCCCTCCCCCTGAGGGGCAGCACCAGGCCCCGGGCCGTGAGGGGCAGCACCAGGCCCCTCCCCCTGAAGGGCAGCACCAGGCCCCTCCCCCTGAAGGGCAGCACCAGGCACAGAATTTGCAGTAATCGGAACAGTTTGAGCTAAGGAACCGGTCGACAATCAGTCTGAAGAAGGGTACCTTCTGACTACTTGTCCATGTTTAAGAAGGAACTGCAGATGCTGGTTTAAACCAAAGATAGACACAAAAAGCTGGAGCAACTCAGCGGGACAGGCAGCGTCTCTGGAGAAAACGGATAATGTTTCAGGTCTGAAGCAGGGTCTCGACCCGAAACGTCTCCCATTCCTTCTCTCCAGAGATGATGCCTGTCCCGCTGAGTTACTCCAGCTTTTTGTGTCCCCCTACTTATCCATGTTCTCCAGAGGGGCTGAATAACCCGGACCCGCTGAGTGGCTCCAGGACTTATTAGTGTTTTATTACACATTTCTAGAATAATTTTAAATTAAAACCTCTCGACTGAAAGAATATAGTCGTTTTCAAAGCGACTTTACTGAAAACTTGGGCTACAACGGTTGAAACTGAGTTAATAGATGCACTGTAAACAGATGCACTCTACTACAAACCCACTGACTCCCACAGCTATCTGGACTACACCTCTTCCCACCCTGACTCCTGCAAAAAGTATATCCTCTATTCCCAATTACTCCGTCTACACTGCATCTGCGCCCGGGATGAGGTTTCACACTAAGGCATCAGAGATGTCCTCATTCATTTGGAAACTGGGCTTCCCCTCTTCCATTATAGATGAGGCTCTCACTAGGGCCTCCTCTATATCCCGCAGCTCCGCTTTTGCTCCCCTTCTCCCCATTCGTAACAAGGACAAAATCCCCCTTGTCCTCACCTTCCACCCCATTAGCCAGCTTATTCAACAAATCATCCTCCAACATTTCCATCGCCTCAAACGGGATCCCACTACTGGCCACATCTTCCCATCTCCTCCCCTTTCAGCATTCCGCAGAAACCGTTCCCTCCGTAACTCCCTGGTCCACTCGTCCCTTCCCACCCAAACCACCCCCTCCCCGGGCACTTTCCCCTCAACTCCATCCAAGGACCCCAACAGTCTTTCCAGGTGAGGCAGAGGTTCACCTGCACCTCCTCCAACCTCATCTATTGTATCCGCTGCTCTAGATGTCAACTTCTCTACATCGGCGAGATCAAACGCAGGCTCGGCGATCGTTTCGCTCAACACCTTCGCTCAGTCTGCCTTAACCAACCTGATCTCCCGGTGGCTGAGCACTTCAACTCCCCCTCCCACTCCCAGTCTGACCTTTCTGTCATGGGCCTCCTCCAGTGCCCACCGGAAATTGGAGGAACAGCACCTCATATTTCGCTTGGGCAGCTTGCAGCCTAGCGGTATGAACATTGACTTCTCCAACTTTAGATAGTTCCTCCAGCAAGCAGCAGGATGCCCACCCCAACGGTGCCTTCATTGTTGCAGGGGACTTCAATCAGGTCGACCTACGAGCCACGCTCCACAAATTCCATCAGCATGTGCAGTGCCCTACCAGAGGCTCAAACACACTGGATAAGGTGTAGACGAACGTACAGAGCTCTTCCCTGCCCACCCCTGGGATAATCCGATCACCTCTCACTGTTTTTACTGCCCGCATACAAACCCCTCATCCGCAAGACCAAACCTACAATAAAGACGGTCAAAAAATGGCCCGAGGATGCCACCCTACATCTCCAGGACTGCTTTGATCGCACCAACTGGGACCTGTTTGCACAACAGGGCACCTGCGGTTCAGAGGTAGACTTGGAGGAATACACATCCACTGTGCTCTCCTACATCAACTGCTGTGTGGAGAATGTCACGGAGGACAAGGAGATAAAGATGTTCCCAAACCGGAAACCCTGGATGAACAAGGAGGTACAGAACCTGCTGAGGGCACGCAACAATGCCTTTAAATCTGGTGACACTTCAGCATACAGTGTTGCCAGATCAAACCTGAACAAAGGTATTAAAAGGGCCAAAGACACCCACAAGCAACGGGTGGAAGACCACTTCAACACCACGGACACCAGAAGCATGTGGCAGGGTGTCAGGGACATCACTGGCTACAAGAGCAGCCCTGCCTGCCCCCACAGCGATATGGCACTGACCAACGAGCTTAACACCTTCTTTGCCCGCTTCGAAACTGGCAAAACCACCTTGAGTGGAAGAACCCCAGCCGAGGCGGAGGGACTGGTCTTGCAACTGCGCACACAGGAGGTACAACGCGCTCTGCAAAGGGTCAACCCACGCAAGGCTGCAGGCCCGGATGGAGTTCAAGGAAGGGTACTGAAGGACTGTGCTGAACAGCTGGCTAAGGTATTCACCAGGATCTTTAACCTGTCATTATCTCTGGTTACGGTCCCCAAGTGCCTGAAGTCGGCTATCATAGTTCCGGTGTCGAAAAAAACAAAGATCTCCAACCTGAACGACTACCGCCCGGTTGCCCTAACGCCGATAGTCATGAAGTGCTTTGAAAGGCTGGTCCTCTCACACATCAAATCCAGCATCCCTGACTCACTGGACCCACATCAATTTGCATACAGGGCAAATAGATCCACAGAGGACGCCATCTCTCTGGCTCTTCACACTGTCCTGACTCACCTAGAGAGACAGGGCATGTACGTGAGGATGCTATTCATTGACTATAGCTCTGCCTTCAACACGGTCATCCCCACCAAGCTCATCACCAAACTCCACCAGCTAGGCCTCAGCTCGTCATGATGTGACTAGATCCTGGACTTCCTCCTGGAACGACCTCAGGCAGTGAGAATGGGCCCGCACCTGTCCTCCACTATCACCCTGAGTACCGGCACACCACAGGGCTGTGTTCTGAGCCCCATGCTCTACTCCCTCTTCACACACGACTGTGTTCCTGCATTCGACACCAACACCATTGTCAAGTTTGCAGACAACACAACGGTGATCGGGCTTATCACCAACGGGGATGAAACAAACTATAGAGCGGAGGTGCAGAACCTAGCGGGCTGGTGCTCGGTTAACAACCTGTCCCTAAATACCACCAAGACCAAGGAGCTGATCATCAACTTCCGTAGGTCACATAACGGGGAATATGCCCCGATCTCTATCAACGGGGACAGTGTGGAGAGAGTGTCCAGCTTCAAGTTTCTGGGCACTCACATTTCGGAGGACCTAACATGGTCCAATAACACTGCTGCGCTGGTCAAGAAGGCACAGCAAAGACTGTTCTACCTAAGAACACTGAAAAAGTCTGGTCTACCCCAACAGCTGCTGACGACCTTCTACCGCTGCACCATAGAGAGCATCCTAACGCATGGCATCCCTGTGTGGTACCTCAGCTGCACGGAGGCAGAAAGGAAAGCTCTACAGCGGGTAGTCCATAGAGCTCAGAGGGCCATCGGAACACAGCTACCAGACTTGGAGGGCATCTACAACACACGATGCCTCAGAAAAGCCACCAGCATCCACAAAGACTCTTCACACCCCTGCAACAGTCTGTTCGAACTCCTTCCATCGGGCAGACGATACAAGGCCTTCTACGCCCGCACCTCCAGACTCAGGAACAGCTTCATCCCCAGGGCCATAGCTGCTGAGCCGGATGGTCACAACGCATAGATCAACTTGCACTTTATCCTGTCTAAAACTGTTACAATTGTTTCGTTGGGTTGCTGTTGTCTAATTTAATTAAATTATTGCATCGTATGGGAGGCGCATTCCCAATCTCGTTGTACCCCTGGGTACAATGACAATAAAGATATATTGTATTGTATTGTATCCCTCTCTTCCCCCTCCCCTTCCCAGTTCTTCCACTGTCTTCCTGTCTCCACTTATATCCTTTCTTTGTCCTGCCCCCTGACATCACTCTGAAGAAGGGTCTCGACCCGAAACGTCACCCATTCCCTCTCTCCTAGATGCTGCCTGACCTGCTAAGTTACTCCAGCATTTTGTGATACCTTCGATTTGTATCAGCATCTGCAGTTATTTTCCTACACTGTAAACGGATCTCAGTTCACTTTTAGACCCGAAATGTCCCTATCCATATCCTCCAGAAATGCTGCCTGACCCTCTGAGTTACTCCAGCTCTCGGTGTCCTTTCTAGGAAAGCTGTTTTTTGTATTTGTTCTATCTGGGTCAACTTTCCCCTGATGAATTACACTGCTCAGCGGGTTACTGGGGCTAGAAGCTTCAGCTCAGGCTGATGGGCGTCTGATTCTGCCAACACCAGTTTCATATCTTCGCAACTTGAAGCAAAATAAGAAGAATGTCTCGAGTTTCTTGTTCTGTCCGTTAGAATTCTTCAAAAGTGAGATTTTTTTTTCTCACTGTGTATCTGCATTTCTTCTTCTTAGGCCCCCTCGGTCATGGCTGACCATGGGTGGTGCATCCTACTTGGCTTCTTCACTCCACACCTCGGCTAGAGCAGCGTCGCTTGTGGCTGAAGAGTCTCTGTGGCAAAGGTCACATGTGTGTGTGGTCTCTGGTCTGTTGAAGTTGCTGCGCTCCTTTCTGCGTGCCCGCTTGTCTGCCGCTGCGTTCATCAGTTTCTCTTCCGCCGTTTTGAGATGTTGGTTCAGGGTACCTCTCCACCTCGTACGGTCACCTGCAAGGCTCTCCCAGGACTCCACATCGATGTCGAGCGCCTTCAAATCTCTCTTGCAGACATCCTTGTAACGTAGCTGGGGGCGGCCGATGGCTCTCCATAGAGGATGTATTTTGGAATACGGCCATCCTCCATGCGGTGGACATGGCCCATCCACCGCAGCCTGCGCTGCCTGAGTAGAGTGTACATACTGGGAAGGCCAGCGCCAGACAGAATCTCGGCGTTGGACATTCTGTCTTGCCAGGATATACCCAGGATACGGCGGATGCTTCTAAGGTGGAAGGTGTTGAGTCTTCTCTCCAGTCTGGCATATGTAGTCCATGTCTCACTGCCGTACAGCAGCGTGCTATTGACACAGGCCTTGTAGACTGCTATCTTTGTCTTCACTGTCAGCTTTGGATTGGTCCACACTTGAGTTGTGAGGCGAGCGAGAGTTGTAGCTGCCTTCCCGATCCTCTTGTCAATCTCTGTGTCCAAGGAGAGGTTGCCGGTGATGGTAGAGCCGAGGTACGTGAACTGATGGACGGCATCGAGTTCATAGTCGTCGATGGTGATGACAGGCGGTATCTGCATTAAATTCAAAGAATGATGTGTCACAGAAGGAGGTCATTGTCTCCGAAGTCTGAAGAAGGGTTTTGACCCGAAAAGTTACCCATTCCTTCAATCCAGAGATGCTGCCTGCCCCCCTGAGTTACTCCAGCATTTTGCTTCTACAGTGTAAACTAGCATCTGCAGTTCCTTCCTACGCCATTGTCTCTGAGCTGGTTCTTTGGTGCAAATATTAAATCCGTCCATTTCCCAGTTCTTTCCTCTGATTTGTTACGGTTTGTTTGCTCAGTTCTCTCTCAATATTGCCCTTTCAGCCAGTTCATTTTGCAGTGTGAATAAACAGATCCAGTTCACCTCTGGTTCTATTGCCAGTCATCTTGCATCTGTCCTCTAGTTACTAAAGAAGGGTCTTGACGCGAAACGTCACCCATTCCTTCTCTCCAGTGATGCTGCCTGTCCCGCTGAGTTACTCCAGCTTTTTGTGTCTATCCTTCGTTACAACCCTTCTGCTGCACTAAAATGTTTTGTGTGTTACAAATTGGAGAGAGTTTCATTAATAGATGGCATTATTCCCTAAATATTCAGGCAGTTTTGACATCGCTTAATGATTATTTAAGTTAAGAATGTGTGTTTTTTTTTTTTTTAGCTGTACAAAACAATGAAAAGAAACAATATTTCAGTAGACAATAGGTGCAGGAGGAGGCCATTCGGCCCTTCGAGCCAGCACCGCCATTCAATGTGATCTTGGCTGATCATTCTCAATCAGTACCCCGTTCCTGCCTTCTCCCCATACCCCTGACTCCGCTATCCTTAAGAGCTCTATCCAGCTCTCTCTTGAATGCATTCAGAGAATTGGCCTCCACTGCCTTCTGAGGCAGAGAATTCCACAGATTCACAACTCTCTGACTGAAAAGGTTTTTCCTCATCTCAGTTCTAAATGGCCTACCCCTTATTCTTAAACTGTGGCCCCTTGTGCTGGACTCCCCCAACATTGGGAACATGTTTCCTGCCTCTAACGTGTCCAACCCCTTAATAATCTTATACGTTTCGATAAGATCTCCTCTCATCCTTCTAAATTCCAGTGTATACAAGCCTAGTCGCTCCAGTCTTTCAACATATGAAAGTCCCGCCATTCCGGGAATTAACCTAGTAAACCTACGGTGCACGCCCTCAATAGCAAGAATATCCTTCCTCAAATTTGGTGACCAAAACTGCAACACAGTATTCCAGGTGCGATCTCACTAGGGCCCTGTACAACTGCAGAAGGACCTCTTTGCTCCTATACTCAACTCCTCTTGTTATGAAGGCCAACATTCCATTGGCTTTCTTCACTGCCTGCTGTACCTGCATGCTTCCTTTCAGTGACTGATGCACTAGGACACCCAGATCTCGTTGTACGTCCCCTGTTCTTAACTTGACACCATTCAGATAATACTCTGCCTTCCTATTCTTACCACCAAAGTGGATAACCTCACACTTATCCACATTAAACTGCATCTGCCATGCATCCGCCCACTCACACAACCTGTCCAAGTCACCCTGCAACCTCATAGCACAGTTCACACTACCACCCAGCTTTGTATCATCTGCAAATTTGCTAATGGTACTTTTAATCCCTTCATCCAAGTCATTAATGTATATTGTAAATAGCTGCGGTCCCAGCACCGAGCCTTGCGGTACTCCACTAGTTACTGCCTGCCATTCTGAAAGGGACCCATTTATCCCCACTCTTTCCTTTCTGTCTGTCATCCAATTTTCTATCCATCCATACATTTCTTTTCTCCTGAATAAATCAAGATGGAATCACAATTTATTGATAACAAGAAGAATGTGCCAAGGAATTGAACAAAACAAAAATCCTGGCTAGTTTTCAGAAAATTCATGTTCCTTTAAATTAATATTTTCTTGTTCCTTAAAGTTACGATGTCCTTCAGTATGGTTGTGGCTCTCTGGACAAAACCCCCATCGCCTGTCTCCATCTATCACTTGTCAGAGTTTGTCTTGCCGTACCTCTGTTCCAGCTTTTTCCCCTGTACTACAATCAGTCTGAATAAGAGCTCTGACCCGAAATGTCACCTATCCATATTCTCCAGAGATGCTGCCTGACCTACTGTGTTACTCCAGGACTCTGTGTTTTTATCAACAAAATAGCTTTTTGTGACACTACTTGGCTGCATATAACATCCACAACAAAACAATAATGTGATCCACTGCACTAAGAACAGAAGTCTATAAATTGCAATCAGGGACCAGTGTCATGATTGATTTTTCATGGAATTGACCAATTCTACCTGACTGAACACAGATTAAATTTCAAACATGGGACTTACTGGTGATGCATGTTGAACTATCAGGGAATATTGCATACTCACAGATAAGAATCGATTGTCTTTGATGGTACTGTAATTAATTTTTGGTTCAGATTCGGGTACAGTGCCATAGGTGATACAATACAAATATATCCACCTTGGACTAATGCAAACTTGGAAATGAGTTTCAGCCCTGCCATGGAAACTTTAAAATTTCAATTCTGTGAATTAAAATAAGACCAATTAATTGTTTTAAAAGCCACTCTGTGTTTACGCATGAGCACAAAAGTATTGCATCTATATACTAAAACTCTCGTTTGTTTGTTTGTTTGTTCCTGAACTACAGCCAAAACGGTACACGATAGCGCGACAACTTTAGGCCCACCTTACTCACCGTCATCCCTTCGGTGCTAATGGAAGAAGCTTCCTTGAAATCGATGTTATATTTTTAATGTGATTCACATTTTAAAGTTTAAATCTATCTCCAGGGAGGGGGGAGGGAGGATAAGGGGGGTTGACGGGGATGGAGTGAGGATAAGGGGGTGGAGGGAGGGGGGAGGAGAGGGGGGCAGGGGGGGAGGAGAGGGTGCTGCACCAATGCTGGAGAGGTTTGGGCCCAACGGGTCGACTTGGTCTAGTTCTTATTAAAAATCCACATGGCAGGCTAAGCTGGCTGCCTGGTAGGCTGCTGTGGAAGATTAGATCGCAAAAGATCTGGGGAGAGCTAGACAATTGGATGGAGAATTGGCTTCATGGAAGAAAGCAGAGGGTATTGGTGAAAGATTGTTTATCGTGCTGGAGGCCTGTGACTATTGGTGTGCCTCAGGGACCGGTGCTGGACCCATTGTAGTTTGTGGTTTATATCAAAGGTTTGCATGAGAATATACGGGCATGATCATTCGTTTTGCAGATAATACTAAAGTGGCTGGTATAGATAGTAAAGATGGTTATCAAAAATTACAGCTGGATCATGAGCAGATGGGCAGAAGATTGGTTAATGGAGTTTAAAGTAGTTAAGTGTGAGGTGTTGCTTTTTGGGAAGTCAAACCAAGGCAGGACCTTCACATTGAATGACAGGGCCCTGGGGACTGCCGTAGATTAGGGGGATATAGAAATGCAGGCACATAATTCCTATAGTCAAGAAGGCTTTCACAAGGGGTAGGCCATTTAGAACGGAGATGAGGAAAAACTTTTTCAGTCAGAGAGTTGTGAATCTGTGGAATTCTCTGCCTCAGAAGGCAGTGGAGGCCAATTCTCTGAATGCATTCAAGAGAGAGCTAGATAGAGCTCTTAAGGATAGCGGAGTCAGGGGGTATGGGGAGAAGGCAGGAACGGGGTACTGATTGAGAATGATCAGCCATGATCACATTGAATGGCGGTGCTGGCTCGAAGGGCCGAATGGCCTACTCCTGCACCTATTGTCAATTTGGAATATTGTGTTCAATTTTGGCCACCCTGCCATAGAAGCAACATTGTTAAGCTGGAAAAAATGCAGAGATGTACCACGATTTTGCTAGGACTTGAGGGTGTGAGCTATCGGGCGAAATTAGGCAAGCTAAGACTTTATTATATGGAGCTCAGGAGGCCGAGGGGTGAACTTATATCAGTGTGCAAATTCATGACGGGAATAGACAGAGTGAATATAGAGTCCTTTATCCAAAGTAGGGGAATCAAGAAACAGAGAACCAAAGTAGGGGAAACAAGAAACAGAGAACATAGATTTAAGGTGAGAGGGGAAAGATTTAATAGGAACTTGAGGAGCAATGTTTTCACGAAGCATGGTGGGTATGTGGAACGACTTCCCAGAGGAGGTAGTTGAGGCAGGTACTATACTATAACAACATAAAAAATACATTTGGACAGGTTCATGAAGAGGAAAGGTTTAGAGGGATGAGCCAAACATGGGCAGGTAGGACTGATGATAGTGGCCAAATGAGAGACTTTCACACCTAGAAGCTGAATATTCTGGGATATCATGCACAGAGACCCACAAACCTGCCTGCAGAACACCAGGAGACCAGCCAACATTGGTCTGCAACAAGTATATTACTGAAGATTCTTCCTGAAGTAGAAAGTAGGTTCTGTACAAGCCTGCAACCTTCATGTGTAGGAAAGAAACTGCAGATGCTGGTTAAAATCAAAGGTAGACACAAAATACTGGATTAACTCAGCAGGTCACTCAGCTGTTCAGTCTGAAGAAGGGTCTCGACCAGAAACGTCACCCATTCCTTCTCTCCCGAGATGCTGCCTGACCCGCTGAGTTACTCCAGCATTTTGTGCCTACCTGCAGCCTTCATGTCGTGTGGCTTCTTAAACCTGAATGGTCAGTGCGGAGGGGGATTGGCACGGTAATCAGCAATCGAGCAATCAACCAATAGTTGTTGCAAACTCATTCTTGGAGAAAGTGCAATCAGTAGATAGACGCAAAAAGCTGGAGTAGCTCAGCGGGTCAGATAGCATCTCTGGAGAAAAGGAATAGGTGATTTTTCGTGTCGAGACGTTTCCTCAGACTCTGAAGAAGACTCGAGGCCCGAAAACATTAACTATTCCTTTTCTCCAGTGGTGCTACCTGATCGGCTGAGTTACTCCAACTTTTTGTGTCTATTTTCGGTTTAAACCAGCATTCCTTCCAACAACAAATGTAACCGGTGAGTAGGCAGAACTGTTTTGTTGTGGTGAGTGTTGTAACTTCTTAATTTTTCTGGTACTTAATTCAATTTCAGCGTTTTACCTAATGATGCAAAGTAATTTTTTGTTACATCCAGTAGGATACTCCACCCAATATTTTCCCTGTCCTTCCCCACCATTGGGCACACACATTGCTTCCATGATCTGTCACCAATCCAATCTCCCCGCTTCTTTCCCCTCCTTCATATGCTCATCTCCCATCCCTGAGCCCCATATTTCCCTATGATTCCCCCCTCTTTACCCTCCCCCTGTCCCCTTCCACCCATATCCCTCCCTCCGGCTTTATATTTCACTCCTTTCCTTATGATATCCTTTAGTCGCCTTTTCATCTCTAGCCTTTGTCACATTCCAACTATCTGCCAATCACTAGCACCTCACGTGCATCCACCTATCACTCGTCAGGCTTTGTCCCGCCCTACATTTCTTTTCCAGCTTTCTCTCCCCGAAACGTCATCTGCCCATTTCCCTCCATAGATGCCACCTGACCCGTTGACTTCCTTCCAGCACTTTGTTTTCTGTTCAGGATTCCAGCATCTGCAGTTCCTTGGGTCATTAACCCTGTTGTGAGCTTCCATATTTAAAATAATTCAAAAGTTGCATGGTAAAATAATGCAAAGGCAATAAAAATGTCAGTCTGCCACTTTATAACTGAAGATAGACACAAAATACTGAAGTAATTCAGCGGGACAGGCAGCATCTCTGGAGAGAAGGGATGGCCATTTCCTTCTCTCCAGAGATGCTGCCTGAGTTACTCCAACATTTTGTGTCTATGGTGTAAACCAGTATGCAGTTCCTTCCTATGCTGTTTATAACTGGACATGTTCCATGGAGAGTGTGAGCAGTATCATGCATTATTCCCTGAAGTGAACCATGAAAGTTTTTCTGAAAATGCAGTTTGTAACTTACTGTGGAAACTGTAGTTCATCAGGAACCACACCTCTTCCTGCACATTGTTTGTCATTTTCTCTGACTGGACTGGTGACCCTGAGACGACTGCAAGCAGGAAAGCTGCAGAATGCTCCAATGAACAGCATGAGCCAGAATATCACTTCCACCAACAACTGCATTATGAATGACTCTAGTCTATAATTCAAGTTTATGTTAAAATTTCTAGGAAGTTTACAGTATTCAGTTCTGTCTACGGATTATGAGATACAGTTCTCAACTAGGATTGCCAACTTTCTCACTCCTAAATAAGGTACAAAAGGTGGGGTGCCGCGGCGGTGTGGGTATGGTGCAGGCCCAGAATGAAGTGACTGAGGGGGCTGGCAGATAGCAGATGGTAACAGGGACCTTTTTCAAGAGAGAGAGAGAGCGAAAAAACCCAACAGCCCTGAATAGGTAAACAAATCGAATATATGAACCATGTTTCCATATTTCCATATCTTATATATATATTATTCCATATATGAGCCATGTTTCCATATCTTCAGTGTTATATATGAAAAGTAACACCAAATTATAACAGCATAATACAGAGCATAATCTGACTACCAGTAAGACATGAAATAACACCAAGTAACCCTATATGTATGTGCCTTTAGAGGAGCGGCACGGTGGCACAGCGGTAGAGTTGCTGCCTTACAGCGAATGCAGCGCCGGAGACTCAGGTTCGATCCTGACTACGGGCGCCGTCTGTACGGAGTTTGTACGTTCTCCCCGTGACCTGCGTGGGTTTTCTCCGAGATCTGATGGTCTGCATCACAGGGTACTTAAGGAGGTGGCTCTAGAAATAGTGGAAGCATTGGAGATCATTTTTCAATGTTCTATAGATTCAGGATCAGTTCCTGTGGATTGGAGGATAGCAAATGTTATCCCACTTTTTAAGAAAGGAGGGAGAGAGAAAACGGGTAATTATAGACCAGTTAGTCTGACATCAGTGGTGGGGAAGATGCTGGAGTCAATTATAAAAGACGAAATTGCTGAGCATTTGGATAGCAGTAACAGGATCATTCCGAGTCAGCATGGATTTACGAAGGGGAAATCATGCTTGACAAATCTACTGGAATTTTTTGAGGATGTAACTAGGAAAATTGACAGGGGAGAGTCAGTGGATGTGGTGTACCTCGACTTTCAGAAAGCCTTCGACAAGGTCCCACATAGGAGATTAGTGGGCAAAATTAGAGCACATGGTATTGGGGGTAGGGTACTGACATGGATAGAAAATTGGTTGACAGACAAAAAGCAGAGTGGCGATAAATGGGTCCCTTTCGGAATGGCAGGCTGTGACCAGTGGGGTACCGCAAGGTTCGGTGCTGGGACCCCAGCTATTTACGATATACATTAATGACTTAGATGAAGGGATTAAAAGTACCATTAGCAAATTTGCAGATGATACTAAGCTGGGGGGTAGTGTGAATTGTGAGGAAGATGCAATAAGGCTGCAGGGTGACTTGGACAGGTTGTGTGAGTGGGCGGATACATGGCAGATGCAGTTTAATGTAGATAAGTGTGAGGTTATTCACTTTGGAAGTAAGAATAGAAAGGCAGATTATTATCTGAATGGTGTCAAGTTAGGAAGAGGGGATGTTCAACGAGATCTGGGTGCATCAGTCACTGAAAGGAAGCATGCAGGTACAGCAGGCAGTGAAGAAAGCCAATGGAATGTTGGCCTTCGTAACAAGAGGAGTTGAGTATAGGAGCAAAGAGGTCCTTCTACAGTTGTACCGGGCCCTGGTGAGACCGCACCTGGAGTACGGTGTGCAGTTTTGGTCTCCAAATTTGAGGAAGGATATTCTTGCTATTGAGGGCGTGCAGCGTAGGTTCACTAGGTTGATTCCCGGAATGGCGGGACTGTCGTATGTTGAAAGGCTGGAGCAATTAGGCTTGTATACACTGGAATTTAGAAGGATGAGGGGGGATCTTATTGAAACGTATAAGATAATTAGGGGATTGGACACATTAGAGGCAGGAAACATGTTTCCAATGTTGGGGGAGTCCAGAACAAGGGGCCACAGTTTAAGAATAAGGGGTAGGCCATTTAGAACGGAGATGAGGAAGAACTTTTTCAGTCAGAGAGTGGTGAAGGTGTGGAATTCTCTGCATCAGAAGGCAGTGGAGGCCAGTTCGTTGGATGCTTTCAAGAGAGAGCTGGATAGAGCTCTTAAGGATAGCGGAGTGAGGGGGTATGGGGAGAAGGCAGGAACGGGGTACTGATTGAGAGTGATCAGCCATGATCGCATTGAATGGCGGTGCTGGCTCGAAGGGCTGAATGGCCTACTCCTGCACCTATTGTCTATTGTCTATTGTCTATCGTTTATTATCTTCGGTTTCCTCCCACACTCCAAAGACGTACTGGTTTGTAGGTTAATTAGCTGGGCAAATGTTTAAAAAAATTGTCCCTAGTTGGTGTAGGATAGCGTTAGTGTGCGGGGATCGCTGGGCGGCGCAGACCCGGTGGGCCGAAGGGCCTGTTTCTGCGCTGTATCTCTAAATCTAAATCTGTAGACATATAATCACTGGAAAAGAGGGGGGGACTCACCAAGTCAACTTTTTCCATGGATATTTCTTGCTGCTCTTGACTGATTCAAGCAGTCCTTTGTTCTTTTGCACAGCCAGAGAGAAGTCATAGTTCACAGACATTTGAAGTTCATTTTTGATCAGCTCAGTGTTGCATCTGTTTCTTGAGTCTGACCATTCATTGGTCATCAGACAGAAGATCCTCTTTACAAAGGCATTTGAGCCTGGCACACTGAGGACAAATGAGACAATCCTGAACATGTTCATCAAGTTGGCTTTCCCTATGTTTTGGAAAACTGCCACCAACTTCTCACTGGTGGATTTTGTGGTATCCTATCTGGCTTTTTGTATTTCCTCCCGGCTAGCAAAAAACTCTTCATTGGTCCATATTAACTGTCATTTTGAGGGCAGCCACCACCTGCTCCAGGTCAGTGAAGGAGAGCTCCTCATAGAGGCCATCACAAAATCAGCGGGTCAGGCAGCATCTCTGGAGAGAAAGAATGGGTGACGTTTCGGTCGAGACCCTTCTTCAGACTGATGTCAGGGGGGGTGGGACAAAGAAAGGATAGAGGTGGTGGGGTGGGCGGTTGAGAGATGCCAAAGAGATTTCATAATTAAAACGTGGAAATTAAAAACACTCCCAGAGGCACAGGAGAGAGAGGGGGAGGGAGGGTGGAAGGGGGAGGGGGGGAAGGGGGGAGGGGGGGAAGGGGGGAGGGGGGGAAGGGGGGAAGGGGGGGGAACTACCCGGAGAATGAAAACCCACAAGCACCTGGCGGTCCAACCCTGAACACTGCTAGTGGCAATCAAATATGGGACAAGGTCCTGTATGGGACAAACCAATTTAGCCCAATATACGGGATGTCCCGGCTAATACGGGACAGTTGGCAACCCTACTCTCAAAACACATCACAAATACCATTGATTCCTCTGTGCTGTTAAACTCCCTATCCATTGCAAAGTCTATTGCAGCAGCATCATGAATTATAGAAAGAACAAATGGTTCAAAATCTTAAATTGTGACTCCGTTTGTGATATTTTGAATGTTTATCTTTAAGTTTATGTTTTATTTATTCAATTGTACAATGAAACTGCATTTTATCACACTAATTGATTTTCAAGCAGTTACATGCCACCTTTGATATTTTCAGGATGTGCCAATGTACGTTACACCCAAGTTAATCTATTTATCCATAACATAACAAGGCCACTTTGCCCCATAAAGTTTATCTCAGGCTAAAACTGCTTCCTATTTTTTCCATGTTATTCCCTCCTATTCCCTGGATTTTACCATTTTGGCTGATTGGTGTGTTATGTTGCATTATGTAAATCATCCTATTTCTCAATGCTTGCACACCCATCATTATCTCCTGCTTAAATATCAGGTCAGTTTTAACATTTCTCACCATTGCTTTCAATTACCTGCAGTGTAGCCCTTCCCCACCTCTGTAATCTTCTCTATCCCTGTGACCTTCCAGGTTACTGCACTCTTACAAATACAGTCTCTTGCACACCCTCAAATTTAATCCCTTCACCACTTGTGGCCATTCCTTCAGCTCTCAATGTTCTAGAGTTCACTCCCTAAATCACTTCTTTCTCTTTCAAGTCTCTATGACTAAGCTATTGCAAAATCTACTTGGATTTTGTTGAATAACACTCCCACGAAGAGCCTTGCTAACAATTATTGTAAATCTTCTCACTGATCTATACTGAATCTGTTATTATCTTAAAATTCTTGTCAATAGTATTTTCCCTCCTCGTGTAATTGTATTTCCCTTCACAGTTCTTGTCACAGTTTGCTTCACTAGCTTAAATGGTTCTCAATTCTTTAGATTACTATTAAAACTCAAAGTACTTGTGCTATGGCACCAGGATAAGAGCTCAACCAAGAAAACCAAGCCCAAAGTCAAAGTAGTATCTAAACTGCTTATACACACTTATGCTAAGGACAACAGCTATCTCCATATGCACTAATAAGCTATCTACATGTTAATAAGCACATAAAAACTGATTGTGTAGATGCCAGTAAATAATTGGGGTTGTCAAGTGGGCACCTTTCTTCACTGGTGTTTTGTTGAGTTAGGCCCACGACACCTCGGGAAGACTCAACAGTTAGTTCTGGCATCCCAGAACCACCCCCCCAAAATGCCTCCATTCACCACCTATGTTACCAGTATCTACTAAATAAAGGAAACTACAGATGATTAATTCACTCAAATGCAATACAATCTTATCGAAACATATAAGATTATTAAGGGGTTGGACACGTTAGAGGCAGGAAACATGTTCCCAATGTTGGGGGAGTCCAGAACAAGGGGCCACAGTTTAAGAATAAGGGGTAGGCCATTTAGAACTGAGATGAGGAGAAACTTTTTCAGTCAGAGAGTTGTGAATCTGTGGAATTCTCTGCCTCAGAAGGCAGTGGAGGCCAATTCTCTGAATGCATTCAAGAGAGAGCTAGATAGAGCTCTTAAGGATAGCGGAGTCAGGGGGTATGGGGAGAAGGCAGGAACGGGGCACTGATTGAGAATGATCAGCCATGATCACATTGAATGGCGGTGCTGGGCCGAATGGCCTCCTCCTGCACCTATTGTCTATTGTCACTCGCATCCTGTATTGCACATATCCTAACCCATCATTAAACTCGTAACGCCACAAATATCAATCTCACATATAAAGCCGGATATACTTACACGGAATTAAACGTACAAAGAAATAGACATATACATTTCCTCTCTGTCCACAACTGACAGTTTCTTCTCCACCAAATCCACTACTGACTTGCACTGCTGCCTCTGACATCTCCTTTACTGCCTGATGCACTCTGTCCGTAAATTCCTAGCTCTCCAAATGGCGCTATGAAACCTCTACAACCTACCTCTACCGGATGTACTTCTGCTTTTCATCCTCACTGCTCAACTTCTGCTGCCAAATCTACATATCTAAGCTTTTTCCTTTCAAAAACCTCTTCCACTAAGTTCTCCCAAGGCACCGTCAGTTCTATAACATACATTATGGTGTGAATCAACTCTTGCCTCAGAAATGACCTGCATCTGCTTCAATTTGCCTATCATGTCAACAGCAGATACTGTTTCACTGACTCTCCACTCTGCTTTGGACCATTGACATAACAGTAAAACATGGCAGGCTGCTGTCCACACTGACAAACTGACCATAACACTATATCTGGCCTCATGTATATATCTGGCCTCATGAGGCCCCAAACTCAACACATGTCCTCAAATTGAACACATCTCCAAGTCTCTACTTCCCAGGTCTTTTGACGTCAAGAGCGAAGAGTGTTTAGTTGTCCTATATACTGGCAATGAAACAATGCAATTTTTCCCTGCCACAGCTTAACAGACCCATTAGCACAAACACACACAAATACATATACAATTATAAATAATACAATAAATGAATCATCAGTAATACTAGGTAACCAGATCATAATAGTTCCAAACTGAAGTATGTAGTGCAACCAGACTAAAGTCTACAGCTGATCAGAGTTGCTGAAGTAGGGTTGTGGTCAGTGTTGTTAAGTGGCTTTTGGCTCTTGGCGATGTGGTTTCACTGAAAAGTGACCATGAGGACCTAAACCAGAGTAAATAGGAAGAACCTGTTCCCTTAGCAGAGGAGTCAAAAAACAGGGAACATTGGGTTAAAGTAATTGGTTGAAAGATTAAAGGAGAAATGAGGAAACAGTTTTGAGCCAAAGAGAAGGTAACGATTTAGAACCCAAGAGGAAACCTTCAACACATTTAAAAAATGCATAGTCTTCTGACTTCATCTTTCTGAAATCAGATTAGCTCCTTGGTCTTGTTGACATTCACTGAGGTTGTTCTATCTCTTTCGTATACACTGAGTCATCATCACCCATTGATTTAGCCAACCACAGTGGTATCAACAGCAAATCTATCGAGTTGGACGGCAGCCTGCCATGTTTTACTGTTATGTCAATGGTCCAAAGCAGAGTGGAGAGTCAGTGAAACAGTATCTGCTGTTGACATGATAGGCAAATTGAAGCAGAAGCAGGTCATTTCTGAGGCAAGAGTTGATTCACACCATAACCAACTTCTCGAAGCACTTCATGATGGTGGATGTAAATGCTATCGGACGGTAGTTATTGAGGCATGTCACCATGCTGCCCATAGGCACCGATACAATAAATGCTCTTTTGAAGCAGATGGCTCAGACCTCAGAAGCGATGGGGTTGAAGATGTCCATGAATACTCTAGACAGTTGGTCCATATAGGTCTGCAGAACTCGGGCAGGTGTATCTTCTGGGCTCAGTGCCTAATGTGGATTCACCCTCTTGGAGTATGCTCTGGCGGTGACACCAGAGACTGAGATTACAGGCTCATCAGGAATGTGGGCCCATGTGTAGGTGGGTCATTGTTCTCCCTTCCGAAGCGTAAACGTTGAGCTCATCCAGAAACGGCATAATTGTGAGGCATTTATTCACAAAATGCTGGAGTAACTCAGCAGGTCAGGCAGCATCTCAGGAGAGAAGGAATGGGTGACGTTTCGGGTCGAGACCCTTCTTCAGACTGAGACTGAGGGTTTCGACCCTCAGACTGAGGGTCTTGACCCGAAACGTCACCCATTCCTTCTCTCCTGAGATGCTGCCTGACCTGCTGAGTTACTCCAGCATTTTGTGAATAAATACCTTTGATTTGTACCAGCATCTGCAGTTATCTTCTTATACTAATTGTGATGCATGTTTACTGGTTCACCTTGTAGGAGGTGAGAGCGTGCAAGTTCTGTAACGGCTGTTGAACGCCCGTGTGTGTCTCCAACCTAAGCTCAAAGTTGTCTCTCCGTGCTTTCAGCGGCCTTCAGGATACCAGGACCACCAGGGATAGACACAAAAAGCTGGAGTAACTCACCAGGATACCTTGTTGGAGACTGGATCATCAGTATCAGTAGAGAAAAAAAGACTGAGAAGAGATGTGATACATTTACAAGATCATGGTCAGTTTACATTGAGTGAATGCAGCAAAGTGGTTCAATTCGCAAATAGTTTGAGGATGAGGGGACACTGATTCAACAATCAGAAGTGGAATCTGAGGAAATTATGGTTGTGAAATAAAGCTCAGTGCTTGTAATATTTATTGGAATAAAGTCAATCAGGCTTTCAAAGAGAGACACCAGTCTGGCTAAGGGTCCCGATCAGAAATGTCACCTTTACAAGTCTATTGTCTATTGTCTATTGTCCTCCAAAGATGCTGCCTGACCTACTGAGTTACACCAACACCTTGTGTCTTTTTATATAAGCCTTCAAAAGGAAATTGGATTGCAGCGAGCGTAAATAATTCTCAGGGCTACGTAGATAGAGCATGGGATGTAACTGAACAGGTTACTCTTTGAGGAGTGTATAGGAAGGAACTGCAGATGCTGGTTTTAACCAAAGATAGACACAAAAAGCTGGAGTAACTCAGTGGGTCAGACAGCATCTCTGAAGAAAAGGGAAAGGTGATGTTTCGGGTCGAGACCCTTCTTCAAACTGAGAGTCAGGGGAAAGGGAAACAAGAGATATAGACGGTGATATAGAGACATATAGAACAAATGAATGAAAGAAATGCAAAAAAGTAACGATGATAAAGGATACAGGCCCTTGTTAGCTGTGGCCTAGGTGAGAACGAGTTGCATAAAATGAGACAACAAGACAACTTTGAAGTTAGTTCAACGACTCTTTGAGGAGATGGCATGGATGTGATAGGTTTAAGGGCCTCTGTGCAAAAAAAAAAGTATTTTATGATATACTAAAAAAATCAAAGTGTATTATCTTTGAAAATTAGCTGGAAAGAAATCTGCAACATAACACATGCATGATGTCGCCGGGCGCTGTGGGGATAATCCAGTGGTGAATACAATGCACCATTAAACTAATGTTGTTTACCTATTTACTTAATTAACTTCAACATTTTAAACTGTGATGCAAACAAATCCCATTGAAAAGGTTTGCGGGGATGAATTCTGGCGCCGCAGCTGTGGGTGGCTGTTGTTTTATTTTGGCTCCGATGGTAGTTCTTCTGTCAGCTATTCAGTTGAAAGGTTGAAAGTTCCACACCAAGAAGCTGCACTTCTTTGTTGATCAGAGTATCTGCTGCGCTCAGGGATATCTGCTGTCGATATTTGTTGATCAGAGTATCTGCTGTCCTTTAGATGAGAAGGTCCCGCTAACTCTCTCAACACAATCTACCGCTCCACGGAGGAGCAATTGAGTTATATTTATTGTGCAGGAAGAAACCGCACATGATGGTTTAAACGAAGATATACACAAAATGCCGGAGTAACTCGGCGGGACAGGCAGCATCTCTGGAGAGAAGGAATGAGTGGCGTTTTGGGTCGAGACCCTTATCTTTATTGTCATGGCCAGATTTATCCTTCATTCAACTTTATCAAAGGAGATAATTCGGTCCTTTTGCTACGTTGAGGTTCCGACTTTACAATTGGGACAATATTTAAAATAATTACAATTGGGACAATATTTAAAGATTTTACAATTGGGACAATATTTAAAATAATAACAATTGGGACAATATTTAAAGATTTTATAATTGGGACAATATTTAAAGATTTTACAATTGGGACAATATTTCCGAATTACTCGGTTAATCATATTTCAGAAATAACATGAAGTCTACAACCAAACATTCACATAAATAATTTGACAACATTTTTTTCATTTAAGTTAGAACGAACTATTTTATTACTTTCTCACCTTTGGTATCTGGAGTTTGTTGCTACAATGTTTCACCGATAAATAAACGTGCTGAATAAACATTAACAACGCTTTTGCAAAGATGCTGTGTCCGCATTGTGATAGTTAATGTATTGTGCTACTGTTGTGTTGTTATGAAACAAATGTCATATCATATCGGTTAATCAAACGTCATGTGAATGCCCCAAGTATAAAAGACGCGTGTGGCACATGTATGAGAGAGAGAGAGAGAGACAGAGAGACAGAGCGACAGAGCGATGTGACTTCCAAAAATAATGTAATTGTGTAGACATTGTTTGGGAAGTGAGGTCTCACTAACACTAGCTCTGAACTACATAGACTATTTTTATTATTGCACTATTATTGTGTTTTTTTATATTGTACGTATGTGTGCGTATATATATGTGTGTGCGTGGGTGTGTGTGGGTGTATGTATATATATATATATATGTGTGTGTGTGTGTGTGTGTATATATATATATATATATATGTGTGTGTGTGTGTGTGTGTGTGTATATATATATATATGTGTGTGTGTATATATTTATGTGTGTATGTGACAATAGACAATAGACAATAGACAATAGGTGCAGGAGTAGGCCATTCAGCCCTTCGAGCCAGCACCGCCATTCAATGCGATCATGGCTGATCACTCTCAATCAGTACCCCGTTCCTGCCTTCTCCCCATACCCCCTCACTCCGCTATCCTTAAGAGCTCTATCCAGCTCTCTCTTGAAAGCATCCAACGAACTGGCCTCCACTGCCTTCTGAGGCAGAGAATTCCACACCTTCACCACTCTTTGACTGAAAAAGTTCTTCCTCATCTCCGTTCTAAATGGCCTACCCCTTATTCTTAAACTGTGGCCCCTTGTCCTGGACTCCCCCAACATTGGAAACATGTTTCCTGCCTCTAATGTGTCCAATCCCCTAATTATCTTATATGTTTCAATAAGATCCCCTCTCATCCTTCTAAATTCCAGTGTATACAAGCCCAATCGCTCCAGCCTTTCAACATACGACAGTCCCGCCATTCCGGGAATTAACCTAGTGAACCTACGCTGCACGCCCTCCATAGCAAGAATATCCTTCCTCAAATTTGGAGACCAAAACTGCACACAGTACTCCAGGTGCGGTCTCACCAGGGCCCGGTACAACTGTAGAAGGACCTCTTTGCTCCTATACTCAACTCCTCTTGTTACGAAGGCCAACATTCCATTGGCTTTCTTCACTGCCTGCTGTACCTGCATGCTTCCTTTCAGTGACTGATGCACTAGGACACCCAGATCTCGTTGAACTCCCCCTCCTCCTAACTTGACACCATTCAGATAATAATCTGCCTTTCTATTCTTACTTCCAAAGTGAATAACCTCACACTTATCTACATTAAACTGCATCTGCCATGCATCCGCCCACTCACACAACCTGTCCAAGTCACCCTGCAGCCTTATTGCATCTTCCTCACAATTCACACTACCCCCCAGCTTAGTATCATCTGCAAATTTGCTAATGTGTGTATATATTTATGTGTGTATGCATGTATTTTAGATGTGTGAGTCTGTGCATGTACACACATTGAACATTTTTTCTCGTTTATGATATTGTTTAGAGTGTACTATGTGTCCATATTCTGTAGTGTTGCTGCAAGTCAGAGTTGCATTGCTGTGTCTGGGACATCTGACAGTAAGTAACACGACCCTGACTCCTGTGCATGGAATGGGAAATGCCGGAGCAGTAGCTAACCCGACCGCTGTTGAAACTGTCGGCTCCTGGTTTCCAGGAAATCATGCCTGTGATGAAGGGGAGGCGGAAAATGCGGAGACTCTGGAAAAGAGGATACAGGGACGGGGGGGGGGGGGGCGCGCAGTGCAGTGCGCGGGCACGAGGAGTGTCCGGGGGCGCGCCCAGTGCTGGGTGGAGCCGGAGCCGGAGCCGGCGACGGCGAGTCCCGGAGTAACAGCAGCAGCAACAGCAACAGCAACAGCCCCAGCCCCAGCCCAGTGACAGGAGCGGAGGATGGGAGCGGCCGGGAGCGGGTGGCCGGGCCCCGCCTGCAGCCGTGGGTAGCCCGGGGAGCGGCGCCCCAGCCCGTCCCGTCCCGGCCCCTGGGAATAAGCACAGTCTCCGGACCGGCCGCCTGCACTTGCAAAGCCTGGAGCGGCAAGGATGCCCTAACTAGCCAGGCCGGGGACTGGGACTGGGACTGGGACTGGGACCAAGCCAGGCGGCGAGGTGTTACTGCGGCTCAGGCTCAGGCTCAGGCTCAGGCTCAGCCCAGGGAGCTGCCTGGGCTTCAATGATGGGCGACGCGGCCACAGACATGAAGAAGACCTTCATTGTCCCTGCCATCAAAGCCTTCGATCACTACGACTTCCCCAGAGCCAAGGTCGCCTGCAGCCTGTCGTGGTTGGTGGCCAAGGCGTTCGGGACAGGTAGGATTGTAGCTGGGGTGGGATTGCCGCAGCTGGGGGAGGGAGGGAGGGGGGACTCACTGGTGGGCCGATCGGCTAACACATCAGCGCCCTGTGAACTGCCGGCCTCATTACACACGCCTGCCTGCAAACTGCACTCAAACGGTTTGAAAACGCATTGACATTTGGTCGGCTCTGTCACTGAATTCACAGGAAGGTTGTCCAGTTCTTGTTCCATGAAAGGAAAGAACCCGTTTGATTTTTTCCCAGTGTCTTGTATTCCTATATTTCAGTACTGCACAGTTGGTACATGAGTTTGTTTGTTTCTCTACAAATCAATCAACCAACTACTACACAATTGTCCTTCCAAAACGGGGGTCGAATGATTGTAAGAATTATTTGTACCGTTGTAATTATTCCTTGTTGTGCGGGAATTGTGTTTATATTTTGCTCTCCCAATGATCAAGATTCACAGCTATACTACAGTATTAACATGAATATATGCCCTGCATTCATTTATGGAAACAATGTTTTACCTGTGGTACACATTTCAAATGCCTAAAGGTAGGTAAGAGAATGTCAAGGACAGGTGAAGACAATTTCTGTATAATCTGCATGTGGAAATTAGATTTGGATATGATTTCTCTATGCTATTTACACTGCTTCTTGTAAAAGTGTATGGCCGTTATTTTAGAGTTGCAGGTGAAGTAGATGCAGAACAAGAAGTTATGATGAGTTGCAGCAACTGACTAAGAGTGGGGTAAACATTTAGTTGTTTTGAAGAGTTTCTTGAGAAGCCATGTCAATTCAGGGCAATATCAATGAGAAGGCATCCTCCTGCCCCATAAACTGTGGTTTGCACTTTACATATGACATAGGAACAGAATTAGGTCATTCAGCCCATCATGATTACTCTACCATTCAATCATGTCTGGTCTGTTTTTCCCTCTCAACCCCATTCTCCTGCCTTCTCCCCATAACCTTTGACACCCTTCCTGATCAAGAACGTATTAATCTCTGCTTTAACCAACTTTAGATAGTTCCTCTGTCCCTCTCTTCCCCTCCCCCTTCCCAGATCTCCCACTGTCTTCCTGTCTCCACCTATATCCTTCCCTTGTCCCGCCCCCTGACATCAGTCTGAAGAAGGGTCTCGACCCAAAACGTCACCCATTCTTTCTCTCCTGAGATGCTGCCTGACCTGCTGAGTTACTCCAGCATTTTGTGAATACCTTCGATTTGTACCAGCATCTGCAGTTACGTTCTTGTATTAATCTCTGCCATTCAAATACCCAAATTTGATGGCTTCCACAGCTGTCTGTAAATTCCACAGATTCACCATCCTCTGGCTAAAGAAATTCCTCCTTATCTCCATTTTAAAGGTATTCTGAGGTTGTGCCCTCTGGTGCGACCAAATGTATTGCATTCTCTGTGTCCCCTGTCACACCTGCCACAGATGAAGGCTGTGGGTTGAGAAGTGCAGCCTTTGTCTCGTCTTGTCTACTTTCTCAGCCTGCCAAGCTTTCCATTTTTCCATGCCTCTTCCGAAGCTCTTGTGAATAGGAAGCATCAGAGCTCCTGACCACAACAGCTTTCATTGGTCCATATCTTCTAACCTTGCACAAAATGCTGGAGTAACTCAGCGGGACAGGCAGCATCTTTGGAGAGAAGAAGTGGGTGACATTTTGGGTCATCTCCAGAGATGCTGTCTGTCCCGCTGAGTTACTCCAGCATTTTGTGTCCACCTTCGATTTAAACCACCATCTGCAGTTCTTTCCTACACAACTTCTAACCTTGCTTCCGTTTGACCTTATAATGAAAATATGGACAGGAAGCCATTGCCAGTGTTTGGTTCAGCACACAGAATATGCTTGGAAATAGACCAGTCATCTGGTGAATGTGCAAATCACTGCAACGGTTGTTGAGTTAATTACAAGAGAATGCTGATGGACTTGGTGCTCCCTATAACGTTGTCATGTCGAGGGTTACCTAGAATGTGTCCAGCACAGCAAAGATGGAAACAGGGACACAAAGAACTACAGATGCTGGAATCTTGAGCAAAAAAAAAACAGAAGAAGAAAGGTCCTAAAACGTCACTCATTCCTTCTCTTCAGAGATGCTGCCTGTCCTGCTGAGTTACTCCAGCATTTTGTGCCTACCTTTCTTCAGACTGATTGGAGTAGGGGAGAGAAATCTGCACAAAAGGTGGGAGTTGGTCAAATCCTGGCCAGTGATAGGTGAACACAGGTGAGGGTGGTGGCTGGTGGTGGGTGGAATAAAAGATAAATGCTAGAGGTGAAAAGGAAGCAAGACAGTCAGAACAGGAGGGAAGAGGGTTGTGAAATATAAAGGGAAGGGATGGGTGGGAGTGGAGAGATCAGGGGAGGGAAAAGGGAATAAAAGAAAAATATTGGACTTGAGCTCACGAAGGAGGGGACAGAAGCAGGGTGGTGGGAAAATGTGTGCATACTGGGGTTTGGGGGGGAGGAGGGGAGGGTTGCAGGGGAAACAGAGAGGTGGAGAATTTAAACGGAGAATTTATACTTCAAATTGGAGAATTTAACGTTCATACTTTTGGGTTGTAAGCTATCGAAGTGGAATATGATGTGCTATTCATCCAGTTTGCTTGAGGCCTCACTTTGGCAGTGGAGGAGCCCAAGGACAGAAAGGTCAGTTTGGGAATGGGATAGCGAGTTAAAATGGTTAGCAAGTGGGAGATCCAGCAGGCCTTGGCAACTGAGCACACATTTTTGGCGAAAAGGGCGCCTAGTCTATGCTTGGTCTTGTTGACGTAAAGGAGGTCACATGGGAGATCTGAATGCAGTGATGAGGTTGAAAGAGGTGCATGTGAACCTCTGTCTCACCTGGAAGGGGTGCTGGGGACCTGGGATGGAGGTGAGGGGGAGGTGTTACATCTCCTGTGGTTTCAGGGGAAAGTGACTGGGGAGGGAATGGGTTGGGTAGGAATGTATTGGCAGACCTTGGAGTTGTGGGGAGAGTGGTCTCCATGCAACATGGAAAGGTGCGATCATGTTGAAACTGGTGGAAATGTCGGAGAATGTTGTGCTGGATGCAGTGGCTAATGGGGTGAAAGGTGGGTGTGAACCAGGGGAACTCTATCCTTTATCAGCTGGGGGAGGAGGAGAGAAAGCAGAATTGTGAGTCACAGGAGACACGGTTGAGGATAAACAAAAAATGCTGGAGTATCCCAGCATTTCAGGCAGCATCTCTGGAGAGAAGGAATGGGTGACATTTCTTCAGACTGAGATTCGGGAGAGGGAGACACAGAGATAATGTGTGAAAACGTGACATTAAAAGAGATGCAGGTCAAGGAAAATGTAGAATGGATCATTGTGAGCTAGGGGAAGGTGGCAACGAAGCAAACGGAGATAACATTTACTCACGGGGACAGTCAGACTGGTTGGAGAACTAGGAAAGGGGAGGGATGGAGAGTTTAGTTTAGTTTAGTGCGGAAACAGGCCTACCGAGTCCACGCCGACCAGCGCTCCCTGCACATTAACACTTTCCTACACGCACTAGGGACAATTTACAATTGTACCAAGCCAATTGCCCCACTGAGCGCGAGGGAAAGCAATCGTTACTTGAAGTTAGAGAAGTCAAGGTTCATACCTCTGGGGTGTAGGCTGCCCAAGCGAAATATGAGGTGTGGTTCCTCCGACAGAGTGGACACGGGCGAGGGCTCTGTCCACATAAGCAGGGGGGCATGGCCATGTTTATTGAAGAAAGAGGACGCCTCTAGAATGCAAAGGCTTGTCTTGGGAGCTGGAGACAGTGGAATGAAGGGTAATGGATTGCATCCTTACAAGAGGCAGGGTGGGAGCAGCTGCCTTTTCTCATGCCCTGTATGCATTGCTCAGGTCCTGCTGCTGTAGAGGTGTGTAATCAAAACATCAGCTTGGAGAACTTGCCATTTCTGTTAGGTTGCTGTTGTTTCACGCTCTTTTATCGAGCGTTGGATATTAATAGTCCAATTGGTGTTGCATATATTTAAGGCAGTGTGAACACAAGATAAGTCTTTACTAGTTTTCTTTTCCTTGCAGATATTTTTGAGCCAAACATAATGATACAAAAGTTTATATTACATTTCATAAACATTTGTACGTTAGGATAGAGTACTGAGAATGTAATGTAGCATACAGTTTAAGGCTGTGTATATACACCGATCAGCCAAAACATTATGACCATCTGCCTAATACGCTGGTGGTCCTCCGTGTGCCGCCAAAACAGCGCCGACCCACCGAGGCATGGACTCTACAAGATCCCTGAAGGTGGCCTGGCATCCTGTCCTGGTGTATCTGGCACCAAAACATTAGCAGCAGATCCTTCAAGTCCTGTAAGTTGCGAGGTGGAGCCGCTCTGGATCAGACTTGTCGATCCAGCACATCTCACAGATGCTCAATCGGATTGAGATCTGGAGAATTTGGAGGCCAGGGCAACACCGTGAACACTTCATCATGTTCCTCAAACCATTCCCCAACAACGTGTGCAGTGTGGCAGGGCCTATTATCCCGCTGAAAGAGGCCACTGCCATCAGGGAATACCATTGCATGAAGGGGTGTACCTGGTCTGCAACGATGTTTAGATAGGTGACACATGTCAAATTTATGTCCACATGAATGGTTTCCCAGCAGAACATTGCCCAGAGCATTACACTTCCTCCATCGGCTTGTCGTCTTCCCACAGTTGGTTTGGTCCAGGATAGCCTTTGTTGCCCTGGCGCATCGATGAGCCTTGGGCACCCAACACCCTGTCTGTCGCCGGTTTGTGGTTTGTCCCTCCTCAGACCACTGTCGGTAGGTACTCATCACTGCTGACCGGGAGCACCCCACAAGCCTTGCCATTTCGGAGATGCTCTGACCCAGTCATCTGGCCATAACAATTTGGCCCTTGTCAAAGTCGCTCAGGTCTTTACTCCTGCCCATTTCTCCTGCATCCAACACATCAACTTCAAGAACTGACTGTTCACTTGCTGTCTACTATCTGTCCCTTGACAGGTGCCATTGTAACAAGATAACCAATGTTATTCACTTCACCTGTCAGTGGTCATAATGTTTTGGCTGATCGGTGTGTATTGGCAATGCACACTTATTTCAGACTCATCAGTCTGTAGAAGGGTCTTGACTCGAAACGTCACCCATTCCTTCTTTCCCGAGATACTGCCTGACCCACTGAGTTACTCCAGCAATTTGTGTCTACCTTCGATTTTAACCAGCATCTGCAGTTTTTTTTCCTATACTTATTCTCTGTCAATTTGTATCTAGTATAGAAACGTATACTGTAATAGTTTATAGTTTATGTTGTATACTTGAGGCTGCTTCACTCCTCACCCTGTAATGACTGTCCTATATTGGTCACAGTTCAAAGTGCTTTGATTTTTTTAATTCTCACCTTTCTAATTGTCCATTTTTCAATTGAAGACTCTGGTTACAGACCTGTGGTGTTCATCCTCAAACTGCACTTGGAATTCTATCGTAATGTCACTTCCACTGGGATCTTTAACCACAAGGTGCCTTCTTAATCTTCCCTCCTTACATAAGACCAAGTCTGAAATAGCCCGTTCCTTGGTAGGACCTGCCTGATCTTGGCTGTTTGCCAATTACCCTTCCTATTCCCACACTAACCGTTCTGTCCTGGGCCTCTTCCATTGTCAGAGTGAGGCCAAACGCAAATTGGAGGAACAGCTTCTCATTTCGCTTGGCAGCTTACAACCCAGTGGTATGGATATTGATTTCTCTAACTTCAAGTAACCCCTGCATTCAAGTAACCCCTGCATTCCCTCTCTCTCCATTCCTCCCCCACCCAAGTCGTACCAGCTTCAAAGTCGCCTTGTTCACTCTCATTGTCTGTAACTCGTTCTCACTTAACAACCAGCTAACAATTACCTGTTTCCGTTATCATTGTTACGTTTTGCATATCTTTCATTCATTTGTTCTATATCTCTCTACATCACCATCTATATCTCTTGTTTTCCTTTTCCCGACTCTCCAGTCTGAAGAAGGGTCTCGCCCTGAAATGTCACCTATTCCTTTTCTTCAGAGATGCTGTCTGACACACTTGAGTTACTCCAGCTTTTTGTGTCTCACTTCACTCTAAAAAGCACCCCGCTCATTTCACAAATTAATCTTCGACAACACCCTGCCAATGTGGTTCATCCAATCAGTATGTAGATTAAATCTCCCATGATAATGGCAGTTCTCTGCAAATGTGCCGTAGATATTTTCCTATTTCTCTTATGAATAATTGAGAGATCACATTTTGGGGTCTATAGACGACTCTCATCCACGTCTTCCGTCCACTGCTATTCATGATCTAGCTGTAATACCTGATTCTCCTTCATTATTGTGTAGGAAGGAACTGCAGATGCTGGTTTAAACCGAAAATAGACACAAAGAGCTGGAGTAACTCAGTGGAACAGGCAGTATCTCTGGAGAGAAGGAATGAGCGACCTTTTGGGTTGAGACCCTTCTTCAAACTTGTCAGATAGACCTTTTTGTGTCTATCTCCATCACTATTTCCTACTTTTATATCACAACACAGCATTTTGATGCCGCCCCACCGCCTTTCCCTTTGGCCTATCTATTCCTTTGGGAACTGTTTCATGTGGAATACTGAGCATCCGGCCCTGGTCACCCTGCAATCACACTTTTGTAATAGGTACTGCATCGTATTCATACATCGTTATCTGCACTACCAACTCAAGTATCTTGTTGCAAATGCCACATGCATTGACATTAAAAACATTAAACATTGACTTTCCTTTTAACCAGTTATTTGCAACTCTGATCATTAGAAGGATGAGAGGAGATCTTATCGAAACGTATAAGATTATTAAGGGGTTGGACACGTTAGAGGCAGGAAACATGTTCCCAATGTTGGGGGAGTCCAGAACAAGGGGCCACAGTTTAAGAATAAGGGGTAGGCCTTTTAGAACTGAGATGAGGAAAAACTTTTTTAGTCAGAGAGTTGTGAATCTGTGGAATTCTCTGCCTCAGAAGGCAGTGGAGGCCAATTCTCTGAATGCATTCAAGAGAGAGCTAGATAGAGCTCTTAAGGATAGCAGAGTCAGGGGGTATGGGGAGAAGGCAGGAACGGGGTACTGATTGAGAATGATCAGCCATGATCACATTGAATGGCGGTGCTGGCTCGAAGGGCCGAATGGCCTCCTCCTGCACCTATTGTCTATTGTCTAACCGGCATAGCAAGAGCATTTGAGCTGCTAGCTCCAGTTCACTACCTGAACTTCGCTCTTGTCCCCCTGTTTCTTTGTTCTCATGTAAGATTCTGGCTAAGCTTTTGCCCAAGTGGTGTTTAAGATTGACACAAAATTGGGAGTTTGCAGAAGATTAAAGGTTGCAGCAGGACACAGATCCGCGACAGAAATGGGCAGAGAAATTGCAGATGGAGTTTAATCCAAGCCAGTGTGAGGTGTTACAGTTTGGGAGGTCGTATGTAAATGGAAATACAATTAATGGCATGACCCTGAACAGCATTAATGTACAGTGGGAACTTAAGTTCCAAATCCAAAACTCCCTGAAAGTGACAACATGGTAATAGAACGTTTAAGAAGGCATAGAAACACAGAAAATAGGTGCAGGAGGAGGCCATTTCACCCTTCGAGTCAGCACCGCCATTCATTGTGATCATGGCTGATCGTCCACAATCAGTAACCTGTGCCTGCCCATATCCCTTGATTCCACTAGCCACTAGAGCTCTATCTAACTCTCTTTTAAATTCATCCAGTGAATTGACGTCCACTGCCTTCTGTGGCAGAGAATTCCACAAATTCACAACTCTCTGGGTGAAAAAGTTTCTACTCATCTCAATTTTAAATGGCCTCCCCTTTATTCTTAGACTGTGGCCCCTGGTTCTGGACTCCCCCAACATTGGGAACATTTTTCCTGCATCTAGCTTGTCCTTTCCATTTATAATTTTATACGTTTCTATAAGATCCCCTCTCATCATTCTAAACTCCAGTGAATACAAGCCCAGTCTTTCCAATCTCTCCTCATACGACAGTCCCGCCATCCTGGGGTCTAACCTTGTGAACCTGCGCTGCACTGCCTCAATAGCTAGGATGTCCTTCCTCAAATTAGACCAAAACTGCACACAATACTCCATTTGTGGTCTCAACAGGGCCCTATACAACTGCAGAAGGACCTGTACTCAAATCCTTTCGTTATGAATGCCATTAGCTTTCTTCACTGCCTGCTTTGTACCCGCACGCTTACTTTCAGTGACTGGTGTACAAGGACACCCAGGTCTTGTTGAACCTCCCCTTTACCTAATCTGACACCATTGAGATAATAAACTGCCTCCTTGTTTTTGCCGTCAAAGTGAATAACCTCACATTTATCTACATTATACTGCATCTGCCCACTCACTCAATCTGTCCAAGTCACCCTGCTACCTCCTAACATCCTCTTTGCAGTTCACACTGCACCAAGCTTTGTGTCATCTGCAAACTTGCTAGTGTTGCTTCTAATTCCATGTGGTGTGTCAGGACATTGATTGTAAGGGTCAGAAAGTCATGTTGTAGCTTTATTGGACTTTGGTTAGATTTTTTAGATTTTTTTTAGATTTAGATTTTTAGATTTAGAGATACAGCGCAGAAACAGGCCCTTCGGCCCATCGGGTCCGCGCCGCCCAGCGATCCCCGCACATTAACATTATCTTACACCCACTAGGGACAATTTTTACATTTTGCCCAGCCAATTAACCTACATACCTGTACGTCTTTGGAGTGTGGGAAGAAACCGAAGATCTCGGAGAAAACCCACACAGGTCACGGGGAGAACGTACAAACTCCGTACAGACGGCGCCCGTAGTCAGGATCGAACCTGAGTCTCCGGCGCTGCATTCGCTGTAAGGCAGCAACTCTACCGCTGCGCCACCGTGCCAGATTTTAGACTGCGTTTGGAGTATTGCATGCAGTTCTGGTCGCCCCATTCTAGGAAGGATGTGGAAACTTTGGAAGGGTGCTGAGGAGGTTTAGCTGAAAGCTGCCTGGATTTAGGGACGCAGGAAGAGGCTGGACAGACTTGGATTGTTTTATCTGGAACGGTAAAAGCTGAGGGAGACTTGATAGAAGTATATGAACTTGAGAGGCATAAAAAGTGTAGAGAATCAGAATGTTTTTACAGGATGCTAAAATGAAATAATAGGGTGCATGGTATTAAGGTGAGAGGGACAGAGTTTAGGAGACATGTGTGGGGCAAGTTTTTTTTTACACAGAGGGTAGTCAGTGTCTGTAAGGGGCTGCTGGGGGTGGTGGTTGAACCAGATATAGGGGCATTTACGAGATTATTGGATAGGCATATGGATATGCAAAAATAAGATTTGGTCTTGGCATTATGTTCGGCACAGGCATTGTGGGCCAAAGGACCTATTCGAGTGCTGTTCCCTGCTCTGTGTTCCAATGTAGCTTCAGCACATATTCCACTAAGTGGCACAGGCCAACTGTAGTGTGGTTATGAAATATCCAGCAAAGTGCACTTTAAATAAGTGTGCCAAACTTCCAATATTAGAAAATCATCTGATTTATTTGAAGAACAATAAATGCTTGGGATAATTTGCAAGGCCATGCATTTTGGGGGAAACAATCCAGTTGGATGGTACAATGGGAAAACTAAGAGGATGAAGCTAAAGGGGTTAAATAATCTTTCCTCGTCCATGACCTCGAAAACTGCTTACCCATGGCAACAAACATGGTTCAGCAAAGTTGGCAGGGAAGAATAAATTGTTGGATTTGCACTTTATTAGAAAAAGTGACTTTTGAGATGAGTCCAGCGAGTAAATATTTGTAAATTCTTTCCTACAGAACATTTTGCATGAAAGTCTTGTCACTTTATAATGGTTTATTGCTTCACATTTGTGTTAGTAATCTAAAAGAATGCCTTAAAAATATTGCCCTTTCTTAGTGGACTGTAAGTAAATTTATTGGAATAATATCTGATGCATTGACCAAATTTGTAACTTTGGTATGCAGAAAAAAGAGAAAATAGTTAATCTGAGGAACAAATTAGCCGCTTATAATATGGTATGTAGGAAAATAACTGCAGATGCTGGTACAAATCGAAGGTATCACGAAATGCTGGAGTAACTCAGCAGGTCAGGTAGTATCTAGGAGAGAGGGAATGGGTGACGTTTCGGGTCGAGACCCTTCTTCAGACTGATAATATGGCGTCATTGTAACAGCATTTATTTTTCTTGTAGTTGAGTCCCATTTGAATGTAATGAAATTCCTCTATTATGTTAAGGTTTTGCAGAATTGGTGTTGAGTATCATCTCCAGCTTGTTGTGTTATGTATTTTACATTGAAGAAAAGATCATGTTTTCCGAAAGCAAAATCATTTTCCAACCATTATGACACGTCGTACATTCCCGAAAAGGAAAAGTCTGAGAATTATGTCTGAAATCATTTATTTGACTATAATTGGCAAATAAATAGTTTCTGTAAAAGCAAACGTTCTGAAGAAATTGAACCTGTTTCCTTCCATCTTGCATTATAACTAGAATTGGATTGCAGGGAGACCTCCTTTATGTCAAAAGTGAAACAATAATTATATCAAAGAGACACGAAATGCTGGAGTAACTCAGCAGGGCAGCCAGCATCTCTGGAGTGAAGGAATGGGTTAGTCTGAAGAAGGGTCTTGACCCATCACCCATTCCTTCTCTCCAGAGATGCTGTCTGTCCTGCTGAGTTACTCCAGCATTTCGTGTCTACCTTCGGTGTAAACCAGCAATTCCTTCCTACACAATAATTAGATCATTTGACTTGGGTTAAGGGTTCACATATAAACTCCACCAGTTAGGAGTTACTGACAGAGGTTTTGAGAAACGTTAGTATTAGTGTTTGCATTTTCAAAATGTGGCATTTGGCTTGCTCTGCCATTCCAAATATGGATGTGTAACATTTCTCCACCTAGTTCTCTGCACCACCTTGCCCTCTCCCCACCCCATCCACTGACATTTCTGGAGGTTTGATACTCAGAACAAGCTTAAAAAATTCAAGAGCTTGCTATCTGCTCTTCACTTAGGCTTTTGCCAACTATAATTCAATGTCAGATAGCTCGACTTCCTGCAATCCCCAGTAGTTACTATGTGAAATGTCCTTCTTGAACGTATGCCAGATTACATCTGCCACAGGAACACCAGGTTCATTCACTGCAATGAAGAGGGTAAGAATTAGGATGTAATGACTTAATAGCGTTTGCTTAAATGCTTTCAATTGTCTATGCGTTTTTAAATGTTTCACTTTATGCATTTTAAACACACTTTGAAATATAGTTGATTTTAAGATCGGTTTTGGATGTCAGGAACATTGAGAAGCGTTCATAGTCCTTGCCCTGGTTTGGCAGTCAATTACACCTTAGTGTATTGACTTACCTGGTGGTCCGATGTTTATTTTCAGATGCTTCTTGGTTGCACGTGAATGAATGAATGAATGAATGATGCTTTATTATCACATGTGACCTGTCACAGTGAGATTCTTTGTTTTGCATACACAAGTATGCAAAGAGTCGCCACACATAGGGCGGCAACTAAGTCACGCAGTATTTGGTCTCTAATGGTCCCCCTTTGTTCTCGGCAGCCCCCCCCCCCCACCCAGGCCCCCCCTTTTTGTGCTATTCATGTTGTGCTTGAGTCAGCAGTTCTAGAGAGAGTGTAGCTTTGAGTGGTGTACCCTTGGTAAATGTCATATCCAACGAGGAAGTGTGGAAAAGTTTCACCAAAATGGAAAGCATGAATATGAGATTTTCAGAAAAATTGGCATCCCTTTCAATTGAGTTGCAAATTCTCAGGGGATTTAAGACTGTTTTAGATTATGAATACAATTGTTGATAAATATCAAAAATATTTCTATTTCTCAGAGATTCTGAATGCTTCTAAATGTTCAAACTTAATGATTCGTTGATCAATTAAATCATTCAATAGATCGAAAATAAAACACCTTGCATGCTTTCCGGTTATCGTGTGTTATTTATGCAACTTATTCTGATTACCCTTTTGCTTTTATTATCAAGATCACGTGCCAGAGGAACTTGGGGATCCATTTTACACAGACCAATACGAACAAGAACACATTAAGCCACCCGTTGTCAACCTGCTTCTTTCTGCTGAGCTGTACTGTCGTGCTGGGAGCCTGATCTTGAAAAGTGATGCTGCCAAACCATTCCTGGGCCATGATGCAGTTGTACAAGCACTTGCACAGAAGGGCCTTTACGTCACCGAACAGGAAAAGCTAGTGACTGAGAGAAATCTTCGCAAGAAACCAATTCAGATGGTGAGTGTTTGAAAGAAATCAAATTGCATTTGAGTGTTATGGTTATAATATTTATTTTGTCTTGAAAATTCAGAAACATGTCATACAAATATTTTAAGCGGTGAAATATTGCACGAAAACAGACTTGCACATATAACCTTTGAATGCATTTCCAGTCGTTCAGATGGAAAATAAGCAGTGGTGGCTTTCTGGTGCTTGCTGATGTTTGAAGGGTTCGAACAATGGAGGGTACACTTTATATTTGTAGCCAAATAAGCCGCATGTGAAAATGGGTGCTTTTAAATTCTTTTCTTGACAAAGGCTTCTTGTTTAATCTTGTTTAAATTAATGAACAATATTCATGGACTCAAACTGCCTCTGGTTTGCAGAGGCCCAGAATAGAGAAATGGCATTGCAAAGCTTGAAACCGTGCAAGGAAGAAGACAGTAAACAATTTAACACAACCTTTGGCTTTCATTCATGTTTCAAATCCTCCAGGGCTTGACCATCCTGTGATTTCTCCATGCTCCAAAATATATCATTTATCCAGTTTTGTTCTCTGAAGTATCCTTAATGTTAATCATTGTTAGAGGCAGTGCCGTCAGCTGCCAAGCCCCTTTTCTACAATTCACCACCAGATTGCCTCTTATATCATTTAAAGTGCTTCTTAAACCCTGTCAGTGACCAATCTGCCCCAAGTGGGTATGAATCTAATGTTGATAACAGTCCTGATAAGTGACTCAGGATGTATGCGCGTATATTAAAGGTGTTGTATCATGGTCGTCTTAGAAGAAAATAACTGCAGATGCTGGTACAAATCGAAGGTATTTATTCATAAAATGCTGGAGTAACTCAGCAGGTCAGGCAGCATCTCTGGAGAGAAGGAATGGGTGACGTTTCGGGTCGAGACCCTTCTTCAGACCGTCTGAAGAAGGGTCTCGACCCGAAACGTATCCCATTCCTTCTCCCCAGAGATGCTGCCTGACCTGCTGAGTTACTCCAGCATTTTGTGAATAAATGGTCGTCTTTGATGTTATTAAGCTGATAGTTGCTTGTAAGAAAAGCATGGTCTTTGCTCACCATTTTTCCCTTTGGATTCTGTTACAAGACATTGTCACTGTGATTCACTTGTAAACAGAAGAGCGGACTTCCAGAAGTGAGATCAAGGCTGTGTAGGATTAAGCACTCCTTATAAAATTGAATTCAGTGAGTTTGGAGAGGGATGTGTGGGAGTAGATTCAAACCCAATACGAGAATAGGTCATTGTGTTTGTTGGACGTTTGGTCATTTCAGACCCATTGCTGTCAATGTTCTTGGGGCAGTCTCCCAGGCCCAGTTATCATCAATTGCTTCATCAATGTCTTTCTTTCAATGCCGGTTCAGAATTGTCACTGATCGCAGTGTTCATTAATACTTTCTTAAATAAGTTGAGTTTAGTTTAGAGATACAGCACGGAAACAGGCCATACAGCCCACCGAGTACCCGCACATTAACACTATCCTACACTCGGGACAGTTTTTACATTTATACCAAGCCAATTAACATAGAAACAGAAAATAGGTGCAGAAGGAGGCCATTTGGCCCTTCGAGCCAGCACCGCCATTCATTGTGATCATGGCTGACCATCCACAATCAGCAACCCGTGCCTGCCTTCTCCCCATACCCCTTGATTCCACTAGCCCCAAGAGCTCTATCTAACTCTCTTTTAAATTCATCCAGTGAATTGGTCTCCACTGCCTTCTGTGGCAGAGAATTCCACAAATTCACAAGTCTCTGGGTAAAAATGTTTTTTTCTCACCTGTAAACCTTTGGAGTGTGGGAGGAAACCGAAGTTCTCGGAGAAAACCCATGCAGGTCACGGGGAGAATGTACAAACTCTTTATAGACAGTGCCCATAACAGGATCGAACCCGGGTCTCCGACGCTGTAAGGCAACAACTCTACCGCTGTGCCACCGTGCCGCGTCTTTTCCATATGGTATTCAGCAACAGAATCATCACTGACTCCCCCTTTGCCAGCCTTCAGGTGGCAACATTGAATTGGAATGTAACCATTGCTCATGGCCATTATTAAAGAACTGTGGATGTAACCGGAGTTGAACATGTTATATTTATCACACAAAACTGAAAATAGTTGAACATTTTATTGATTTCTTTGGTGTATAATAGTTATTCATAACTGTTTTACAAGGTATTATTTGTTCTGCAATACATCCATTCTGTGGATAGAACATGTTAATACGTTGTGATTGCCTCTGTGGAACTAAGCACGTTTTTTGTCAGAAACATAAAATGCTAAGAGAAAATTCATACATTGTTTCCCAGTATTTATGTTCATAAAACTGTTCAATAGTTGGTGAAATTATGAGGTAGCAGGATTTAGTGGTTTCAGCATGGCATTCTCTACCAGAGTTAAAATAGAAATAAAAAACATCTTGTGCAAGGAAAATTGTTTATCTGTTGATTTGGCCAATGGTAGGTACTATAACTTCAAAGAACCATCACACTACAGGTGAAATGTGTAGGAAGGAACTGCAGGTGTTGGCAATGAACCATTTTTACATTTCCTTGATCACCATCTGCTTTGATCTATTGTTTTAATACCTTACCCTTAGCCCATAGCCCCAGTCTCCCCTGAATCTCAGTCTGAAGAAGGGTCTCGACCCAAAATGTCACCCATACCTTCTCTCCAGAGGTGCTGCCTGTCCCGCTGAGTTACTTCAGCATGTTGTGTTTATCAACACTATAAATGAAGCCTGTTGAATCCATGCGATGCGTTGATGAGCAGTCTAGTTTACCCCTTCTCCAGTTCTTTGTACTCCTAGATTTTTCCTTTTAAGTGCTTAACGAGTTGCTGTTTGAAAACGGCGATTGAATCTGCTTTCACCTTTATTCCAGAAACTGCTCTCCAGATCATGACTCTTCACTGCAGGAAAACATCTCATATCTTCTTTTGCCAATCAGCTTAAATGAATATCTTCTGCTTCTTGACTCCTTGACTAGACCCTTCGTGATTCTAAAAAATTCTATCAATTCTGCTCTCGTCCTTCCCTGCTCCATTTTCTATTGATGTAACTTTCATTCCTCTTTCTTTGGACCATTTTTGTAAATGTCTTTGCCCTCATTAAGGCTTATGCTTGTTTGAAGGTATGGTAGCCGTAATTAGACATGGTCCTCCATTTAGGGACAAACCTTTTTTTAAAAAGTGCAATAAAACTTCCTTGGTTCCATTTATAAAGTTCAAGATCAGTATGCTATTTTGTTATATTTTTCGGAAATGTATTGAATTTATATTCATACAGGTGACTTCTCCTGAAACCCCTGAGATATATATGCTTAAAATTTGCAGGATTTTTTTTCCCTTTCAAAATATTTAACTTTGTACTTAATATCATTCACCAATTGTTCTCCCCACCATCAGTTCAACAATCTAGAGATATTGAAATCATATAATGTATTAGATGTCATGAATCATAAATTATTTGCTGCTGTTCCTGATGAAACAGGTGACAGAGGTTTGGATAGAGTGGATGTGGAGAGGATGTTTCCACTAGTGGGAGAGTCTAGGACTAGAGGTCATAGCCTCAGAATTAAAGGACGTTCCTTTAGGAAGGAGAGGAGGAATTTCTTTAGTCAGGTGGTGGTGAATCTATGGAATTCATGGCCACAGAAGGCTGTGTAGGCAAAGTCAATGGATATTTTTAAGGCAGAGATAGATGGATTCTTGATTAGTACGGGTGCCAGGGGTTATGGGGAGAAGGCAGGAGGATGGGGTTGGGAGGGAGAGCTAGACCAGCCATGATTGAATGGGAGAGTAGCTGAATGGCCTAATTCTACTCTTATCACATGACCCTATGACAATAATCAAGCTTTTGTGTCTATAATTGGTGTGTATCCATCTTTGTTTTGTCTCTCTCTATTGCTTGTTTTCTTTTGTTCTCTCCATCTCACACTTACGCACTAAAAGAAGGTGGTGTGTGCATTTGTGTTAAGAGTGAATAACTCTTTCAGGTCGATCTTTGTGCAGATGGTTGGAATTTTGGCATTTGTATATTAAAATCCAGGAAGGTAGACTTTAAACTTTAAGCATTACTAAAGACAATGTTCCCATCAGAGAAAAAATAATTGCCTGAAATCCAAAACCAATGGCTTGAATGAAGTTTTCTCATTAATTGCTCTTTAGAATGATCGGTAATTATATTCATGGAAGAAACAAAGAATGTGAGAGGATGTGATTCCTATTTATTAACATAGACATCAGATGACAAAATTTGAAGAACTAGATTAAGCATCTGGGGCAATGAGGTGAGCATTGTAATATCAGGTACATAGTGAATCAGACTTGAGCGAGACTTAAAATTGTAAAACGGCATGTTTAGAGAATACTTCTGCAATAAATTGTGAGTCTGAACTAAACAGCTTAAGTTAGAAAGTTTTTCAAATTTAACATCAGAAATTGCCATTTCATTGAAGCTAATGTGAATGAAGAATTTGCAATTTAATTGGTACCTGGCCAAGTCCTTGTGTCCTTGACATTTAGAGACGGGTTTATGGAGAGTGTTGGGGCTGCTCGTGGGTTGTGGTGAGATTGGGAAATGTGGGAGAATAAAGTTCAAAGAGGCACACGAAACCACAGTTGCTGGAATCTTGAGCAAAACCCAAAGTGCTGGACCCAAATCAATGGGTCAGGCAGTATCTGTGGAGGGAGTGGACAGATGACATTTTGGGTCTGTGTGCATGCACATATTGAGGAGCCAATCATTGTTTGGAAGAAGGGTCTCGACCTGAAATGTCACCTATTCCTTTTCTCCAGAAATACTGCCTGTCCCACTGAATTACTCCAGCATTTTGTGTCCACCTTCATTGTTTGTATAAAGGCTTTGATACATGTCCATTGGTTAAGTGAGTCCCTGCTCTGTGCCTGGTCTTTGTTTACACAACAGAACGTGATTTCAAAATTGATCACCTTTTGCAATTATCAATCCATTCAAGTATTTCCTCAAGAAGATAATGTCCTTTTCTGTACTTAAACATCGTAGTGCGTTTAGGAGTGCTTCTAAGAACATTAGTGAAGCATATTTATTTGGGGGGTTTATTTGCTACAAAGCAGAAGTGGATGTCTGTATACAAACGGAGGCATGAAGTGGGGTGTTGATCGCGGTGAAGCCTCAGCGGCGGCAGTGGTGAAGCCTCGTGATGATGGGGCCTTGTCGGTGGTGAAGCCTCGTGATGATGGGGCCTTGTCGGTGGTGGATCCTCGCGATGATGGGGTCTTGTCGGTGGTGAAGCCTCGTGATGATGGGGCCTTGGTGGTGGTGGATTCTCGCGATGATGGGGCCTTGTCGGTGGTGAAGCCTCGTGACGATGGGGCCTTGTTGGTGGTGGAGCCTCGCGATGATGGGGCTTTGTCGGTGGTGAAGCCTCGCAGCGGCGGCGATGCCTCGTGGGTCGACCCACTGTTGACGGTCAATGAGAGCATGGAGGACCACCGTGAGGGGGAGGAGGAGAAGAACAATGGTGGACCCAGTGTGAGGGGGACTGCCGTGAGGGTGGTGGGGGGACAACAAACGACAATTGGGGAGGGGGGAGAACAAAGGACAATGGAGACCCCAGTGTGGGAAAACCGCTGTGTGTGGGGGGGGGGGGGGGGTACATTCTAGTGGGAGAGTCACAGACCAGAGGGCATAGCCTCAGAATTAAAACGCGTTCCTTTATGAAGATGAATAGGAATTTCTTCAGTCAGAGGGTGATGAATCTGTGAATTCATTGCCACAGAAGGCTGTGGAGGCCAAGTCAATGGATATTTTTAAGGCAGAGATAGATAGATTCTTGATTGGTATGGGTGTCAGGGGTTATGGGGAGAAGGCAGGAGAATGGGGTGAGGAGGGAGAGATAGTTCAGCCATGTTATAGGAAAGTTGTCAAGCTGGAAAGGGCACAGAGCAGATTTACGAGGATGTTGCAGGGATTAGAGGGTGTGAGCTACAAGGAGAAGTTGAGTAGGCTGGGACACTATTCCTTGGAGCACACGAGGATTAGGGGTGATCTTATAGAGGTATATAAAATCCTGAGAGGAATAGATCGGGTAGATGCATAGAGTCTCCTGCCCGGTGTTAGTGAATCGAGGACCAGAGGACATAGGTTTAAAGTGAAGGGGAAAAGATTTAATAGGAACCTGAGGGGTAACTTTTTCACATAAAGGCTGGTGGGTGTATGGAACAAGCCGCCAGAGGAGGTGGTTGAAGCAGGGACTATCCTAATGTTGGAAACAGTTAGACAGGTACATGGATAGGACAAGTTTGGAGGGATATGGACCCAGGTGGGACCAGTGTATCTGGGACATGTTGAGCAAGATGTGGGCAAGTTGGGCCGAAGGGCTTGTTTCCACACTATATCACTCCATGACTATCACTCTATGATTGAAAGGTGGAGTCGACTTGATGGGCCGAATGGCCTAATTCTGCTCCTGTCAATTCTGAATTTATAAAGGCCTGGTGGTATCAGTTGTATTTGTATTCCATGGGAGTTCCATGTCGCTCTCCCTCATGGATAGCAAAGATTTGTACTGTAATTACAACTTTTGTGGTCAGCTGCCTTGTTCCTAGAAATGTGTTTTTATTGCCGCTAAACGGTATACCCACTGTGTGAACAGCTGATAAGTGTGAAAGTGCTCATGTATAACTGTTACATATGATCTTACGTTGAAATAACAATTTTTAGTGGTGACCAGACTGACGTTGTGTCCAAATCTCTCCTGCGGGCCTCTCCTGGGGCAACCCTCCCCCCACTCACCCACTCCATCCCCCCTCAACTCCCCTCCTTCCCCCCACGCACCCACTCCACCCCCCCTCAACCCCCCTCCTTCCCCCCACTCACCCACTCCATCCCCCCTCAACTCCCCTCCTTCCCCCCACTCACCCACTCCATCCCCCCTCAACTCCCCTCCTTCCACCCACTCCACCCCCCCTCAACTCCCCTCCTTCCCCCCACTCACCCACTCCATCCCCCCTCAACTCCCCTCCTTCCCCCCACTCACCCACTCCACCCCCCTCAACCCCCCTCCTTCCCCCCACTCACCCACTCCACCCCCCTCAACCCCCCTCCTTCCCCCCTCTATCTCTGGATAGAAGGAATGGGTAATGTTTCAGGTCGAGACCCTTCACTGTCCATGCACCCTTCGTTACAGTCTGCATGCACAGTGACCTTACTCCTGAACAGAAGGATGTGTGACTAGGATGGGCGCTAAGAGGTAAAAGGTTTTTGTGCAACCCCTTGCCAGAGGTCAGTAAGTTAATTGTCAGTTGTCTGACAAAAGAGAAATAAATGTGTAGGAAGGAATTGCAGATGCTTCTTCTTCTTGCGTTTGAGGCAGCAGAGGTTATGTAACGCCCTCCAGGCGCTGTAGCCAGTGCAATGTGCTGTTGTCGAGGGCCGTGAAGTCTACCTCTCCACCAGGGGGATGGAGGACAGTGCAGTCGAGAATGCCGTGCCGCGCTGTTTGCTGGTCTGCTCCACACACGCAGGCTGCTGATGGACGCAACCCCCAACGATGCACGTTGGTGTTGAACCGGCCGACCCCTGTGCGGAGCCGGTTCAGGGCGACCCACTCTTTGCGGGACGTGTCCGAGCCGGGTGGGGCTGTGGTGTTCGGTGCGACGGTGAATTGAGGAGGTGGTGATGTCTGTTCCCAGCTGGTTCTCTATGCTCCTAGTATGTTGAAACCGGAGCCACAGAGGGTCGCTGCATGACGGGAGAAAGGGTGACGAGATGACAGGCGTTGAGGTCCCAGTTGCTGTGAATCCTGGGCGAGGTGGTGCAAAGGATGTTTGGTGTCCGATGGGGCCTTGCACACCAGCCTATGAGTGAAGAACTCTCTGCGAAGCTTGGCGGGTGCGGTACCTGCGAGCACCGGCAGGAGATCCGTCGGAGTAGGGCGTAGGCAGCCAGTGATGATCCACATGGTGTAGATGCTGGTTTACACCGTAGATGGGCACAAAATGCCGGAGTAACCCAGCGGGTCAGCAGCATCTCTGGAGAGAAGGATTGGGTGACATATCGGGTCGAGACTCGAGATTGAAGAAGGGTCTCGACTCGATATGTCACCCATTCCTTCTCTCCAGAGATGCTGCCTGATCCGCTGAGTTACTCCAGCATTTTGTATCTATCTATCTATATACTAAAACTCTTGTTTGTTTGTTTGTTCCTGAACTACAGCCAAAACAGTACACGATAGCGTGACAATTTAGGGCCCACCTTCCTCGCTCTCGTCCCTTTGGTGCTAATGGAAGAAGTTTCATTGAAATCGGGGTTACATTTTTAAAGTTATTCACATTTTAAAGTATAAATCCATCTCCGAGGGAGGAGGGAGGAAGGAGGGAGGGGAGGGAGGGAGGGGGAGGGGGGAGGAGGGAGGATAAGTGGGATTGAGGGGGATGGAGGGGGAGGGGAAGGAGGAGGGGGGTGGAGGGAGGGAGGAGAGGGTGCTGCACCAATGTAGGAGAGGTTTGGGCCCAACGGGTCCACTTGGTCTAGTAGATAAATAAATGTTTTGTCAGATACTAATCCATCTGTAGTGTAGTTAATAGACTCCAGTCTGTATTGTCAGTTACCTACATATATATCTGATGTCATAAATCAGCATTCTTCCAAATTTCTCAATTATTATCAAACAGGTTTAGTAATGGTAAGTTCTCCAACAGTTTTAGTAGTGATAAACCTTGATAAGATGCCAGCAGCGAGACCACAATTTCCTGTTTTTTGACTTGATAAAAGATATTCCATTTCTCATGCTTTGTTTTTTCTGGGACTATCAAAGAGCACGTATCTGGGGAGTATTGTCACGGTCTGCATCTTCTGTAACAGTATTGTTTAATAATTTATCATCAAATTTATTTCTGACTGGAGTCCATTTAGTACACCAGCGATGGATTATTATTTGAGTCCTGCTCTTGGGTTGCAAAGATAATATGTAAATAAAAGTGTTAACAATGAATTATGACTGACAAATGGTCTAACATTTATAAATAATGCAAAACTCAACTTCTGCCAAGCCGGTCTCTTAATTGTTCGAAGTCACAATTACAGAGCATGTTTTCTCTGAAGCTGAATGCCCAGAATCCACGTTTGCTCTACAATTCCAAGTCGGCTTCCAACATGGTTCTTCATCAGAGGCTCAGAAAATAGAGCATTAATTTAAACACTAAAAGCTGGAGTAACTCAGCGGGGCAGGCAGTATCTCTGGAGAGAAGGAATAGGTGACTACACAAGGCATTAATTTAATACGTGCAAGTCTTAGTTTATTATGTGGTCAGAGGATCATGTGAAAACGAGAGGCTTTGCCATTCTATTTAATCTAGCTTCTAAAATGACGTGTGATTTCTCTATTCCACTCCCAATAAACATTTAAGCCGAATACCACTATGTCTCAGGTGACGCTAACATTTCCAGAAAAACAAATTTCCACAAACTCCGGCTCAGAGTTTAAATCATTGAATTTTTGTATTCAAATATCTCTCCTAAATGGTGTTTAACTAATAACCATCTGGGAATATTGAATTACTTATTTAAATATCTGTGAATTTTGAATTCAATAAAATGTGTCATTTTAGGGTTAGCGTCTGATAAAATGCGTCTGTTAAAATGGGGGAAAATCTGTCAGATTTTCACTAAACTGAACTATTGTGTGTCTTTTTAAAAACAGGGATATGCCATGCAACACTTGGGTGTGACAAGGGGCCACAGTTTAAGAATAAGGGGTAGGCCATTTAGAACTGAGATGAGGAAAAACGTTTTCAGTCAGAGAGTTGTGAATCTGTGGAATTCTCTGCCTCAGAAGGCAGTGGAGGCCAATTCTCTGAATGCATTCAAGAGAGAGCTAGATAGAGCTCTTAAGGATAGCGGAGTCAGGGGGTATGGGGAGAAGGCAGGAACGGGGTACTGATTGAGAATGATCAGCCATGATCACATTGAATGGCGGTGCTGGCTCGAAGGGCCGAATGGCCTCCTCCTGCGTCTATTGTCTATTGATGCCAGCCCTCATGATATGGCCGACTCTTAATGCCTTCCGCAGAACTAGTAATGGGAAGCAAAATACCGCCTTGCCAGAGTCGCCTTGTTTCATACGCAAATAAACGGCAGCTACAGTGACCACGCGGAGACTGGGGGCTGCAATTTAACTGTTCCTTAGATTCTTTTACACACCGATGAAAAACTTGACACATCTCTGACAAAACTTGATAGAACTAACATTTGAATTACAGTCAGATTCAGCTTTGATAAAATTGTGATGTGTTAACTCGTGTACCTGAATGTTCTTTTGAAACTATTGAGTATAGAAGTTGGGAGGTCATGTTGCAGTTGAATAAGACATTGGTGAGGCCACATTTAGAGTATTGTGTTCAGTTACAGAAGGGTACAGAGAAGATTTAAGAGGATGATGCCAGGACTAGTGGTCTGAGCTATAGGGAGAGGTTGAGTAGGCTGGGACACTTTTCCTTGGTGCGCAGGAGGATGAGATGATCTTATAGAGGTATATAAAATCATGAGAGGAATAGATCGGGTAGATGCACAGAGTCTTTTGCCCAGAGTAGGTGAATCAAGGACAAGATGACGTAGATTTAAGGTGAATGGGGAAAAGACGTAATAGGAATCTGAGGAATAAATATTTCACACACAGCGTGCTCAGGGTGTGGAACAAGCTGTCAGAGGAGGTTATTGAGCCAGGGACTATCCCAACGTTTAAGAAACAGTTAGACAGGTACATGGATAGGACAGGTTTGAAGGGATACGGGCCACACGCAGGCAGGTGGGACGTGCAGCTGGGACATTTTGGCTGGTGTGGGCAAGTTGGGCCAATGGGCCTGTTCCCACACTGTATCACTCTATGACACTCTTTTGTACAGAAGCTATTATATTTTTCCGTTCTTGGAAAAAGTGTGAATAGAATAATATCTGATGCATCAAGCATTCCACAGCATTTCTTACAGGAGACTGGAAAATAAGGATTTGATTTGAACACCCGAGTTAGAAATTGTCATTTATATGAAATATTGGTTGTCAGATTTAATTGTTTTATTCGGTGGGGGGGGGGGGGGGTGGGGGGGGGGGAATAGGTGTAAATGAATACAGCATTCACGTCAAAGATTTTCTAGCAACAAACAATCTGCTGGAGGAGCTCAGCGAGTCAGGCAGCTTCTGTGGGTAGAAGCAAATTGTTGACTTTTTGGGTCCAAACCCAACATCTTCAGTCTCTACTACCTTCCTTCATATATTCCTCAAATCAGACTGGAGATTTGGTTCTAACGAGGCAGATGTTATTAAATTCCAATTTTGAAAACAAGGTGCGAATGAAAATGAGACGAATAGTTTAATAGCCACCAAATGGAGGTCCCAATTGGCAATTGGTTATCATCTAAAAGATTACCAGAACTCGTGTAGCTTCAAGGACCTGGGATGTTTAGGAATCTAACATTGTGTACTTTTTGCCAACCATTTTGGAATGCTTGCAAGGTTAGTCTCAGCTGTGGTTCAGTTGCTGACACTCCGATCCCGCAGTCAGATGGTGGAGGATTCAAAGAGCACTTGAGAGTTTTCAACACAAAAACTATCACACCACGGCTCCATCTGCTCTCTCAGGATGCACATTCTGAAGAGGAGTAAAGCTGTTATCCCCGGTGTCCTGCCTGCTATTTATTATAGAACTAGCACCATTAAATAAGTAGATTATTTTCATGGGCCCATTTGTTCTGGGCATTAGCTGTGCTCAAATTGGTTGTCAAGATGTGACTGCTGTCCTGAAGTCTGTCCATTTATTTATTTTTTTGTCTATTTATTTAGTTTTGTGGGAAATTGATTAAGTGAAATTGCTTGAGAGCAGAGGATTGGAAGGGCACACAATGTCTTTGTTGTGTTGCAGTGCTACTGAAAGAGAACGAGCCTGCAAGCAAACAGATCACTGGAATCTACAGTGCAGCACAAATGCTCAAAACAGACGTATTAATGTGCCTTTGTGTGTGTAAGAACATAACTGCAGATGCTGGTACAAATCGAAGGTATTTAATTCACAAAATGCTGGAGTAACTCAGCAGGTCAGGCAGCAAGCATCTCAGGAGAGAAGGAATGGGTGACGTTTCGGGTCGAGACCCTTCTTCAGATTGATGTCAGAGGGGCGGGACAAAGGAAGGATATAGGTGGAGACAGGAAGATAGAGGGAGAACTGGGAAGGGGGAGGAGAAGAGAGGGACAGATGAGTTATTTAAAGTTACCGGGAGGTGGCTGAGCACTTCAACTCCCCCTCCCACTCCCAGTCTGACCTTTCTGTCATGGGCCTCCTCCAGTGCCATAGTGAGGCCCACTGGAAATTGGAGGAACAGCACCTCATATTTCGCCTGGGCAGCTTGCAGCCCAGTGGTATGAACATTGACCTCCAACTTTAGATAGTTCCTCTGTCCCTCTCTTCCCCTCCCCCTTCCCAGATCTCCCACTGTCTTCCTGTCTCCACCTATATCCTTCCTTTGTCCCGCCCCCCTGACATCAGTCTGAAGAAGGGTCTCGACCCGCAATGTCACCCATTCCTTCTCTCCTGAGATGCTGCCTGACCTGCTGAGTTACTCCAGCATTTTGTGAATAAATGCATTCGATTTGTACCAGCATCTGCAGTTATTTTCGTATACCAATGCATCCATGATTTCTAGGGCCATTTCCTTGAGTACTCTGGGATGCAGACCCTCAGGCCCTGGGTTTTATCTGCCTTCTGTCCCAACAGTTTACCTAACACCATTTCCTGATTAATGTCGATTCCCTTCAGTTCCTCCCTCCCACTAGATCCTCAGTCCCCTAGTATTTCTGGGAGATTGTTTGTGTCTTCCTTTGTGAAGATAGAACTAAAGTATTTGTTTAATGGGAACAGATCTCAAATGAGTATTGGTAACAAGGGAGGGCAGAAGATATAAATTAAAATATGCAAAACGGAGCAAATCCAGAGTTGTAAATAACTGGCAAAACAAAAATCAAAGCTTAATGTTTTTTTATTTGAATGCATGTGGCATATGCAACAAGTTAGATGGATTGATACCACAGAGAGATTCTGGTGCAGTAGCTATTACAGAAATGTGATTGCAGGGTGTCTGGGGCTGGATGCTCAATATTCCACATTATACACTGCTCCAAAAGAGGAGTCAAAGGAATAGGAAGTGGGTGGATAGACATAAAGTACTGAAGTAACTCAGTGACTTTGTGTCTGAAGAAGAGACTCGACCCGAAACATCACCCAGACCATCTCCAGAGATGCAGCCCCGCTGAGTTACTCCAGCATTTTGTGTCTATCTTTGGTTTAAACCTGCATCTGCAGTTCCTTCCTACACAGGTGGTGGGTGGCATTGTTAGTCATGGAAGGCACCAGAACAATGCTGAGTCGTGATATAAAAGTGATGAAATCGTGAATAGCAGGGGAAGGAAGGCGTGGATGCTAGTAGTCTATAGAGCCCCAGAATGTGAAGGGAACTACATTGGGATTAGGGCTCATTACCACTCTACAACCCCAGATAGCACCCTCACCACGGTCACCTCGTCTTTCATATTGGTCACGTATTCTACGTCTATTTAATTTCACCCCATAACATGCATGTTATGTCAACCAGGCCAACCTGCTTAATGAACGGTCACCAACACTGCAAGATTCTCTCCACCATTGCATTAAAAATGCCATCTCAATAGTCAATAGTCATTTATTTGTCACATACACATAAATGCGCAGTGAAATGAAAAATTACCCGCAGTTCAACAATAAGACCAATAAAAATAAGCAATAAAAATATGCAATAACACATACAATCATAAACCAACACCAAACAAAAGAAACATCCATCACAGTGAGTCTCCTCCAGTCCCCTCCTCACTGTGATGGAAGGCCACAATGTCTTTTCTCTTCCCCTGCCATCTTCTCCCGTGGTCAGGCTGTTGAAGTTGCCCCGTCGGGGCGGTTGGGGCTCCCGACATTGAAGCCCCCGCCAGGCGGAAAAAATCCCGCGGCCTATTTCAGGCCGCGCCGGACGGTGAAATGTCCACGGTGGGCCGACCCAAGCCCCGCGATTCGGGGCGGGCGAAGATGCTGCCGCTGCCAGAGTTCCCGATGTCTGTCCCCACCCAGGGGCTTGCGGGCTTCCGACATCCACGCGGCCCGCGCCGAAGCCTCCGGAGACGAGTCGCAGCCGCTCCCGCAGCCTCCGAAGGCAGCCAGCGCTGCAGGTGGTGAGTCCGGTCCGCGGGCTCTGCCAACCAGAGACCAGGTGGTCCCAGGTGCATGGCCGGTGGTAGGCCGCAGCGGGAACGGAGACACGACACAGAAACAAAGGTCGTGTCTCCGTTTGGGAGAGACAATGTTACAGTTCCCACCCCCCCCACACATAACATACAACCGCAAACATTACATCACATCCAAACTACAATTAAGACAAAAACAACAAAAAACACAAAAGACAACGGACTGCAGGCAAGCCGCAGCTGCGAGGGCAGCGCTCCTCGGTCTTTGGTATTGATGCAAGTGATAAGCTCTACCTTGTGAAGTGACTTGCCCAGAATGATTGCACACACAGTGTATGTTCTAAGCTTCATATTCACTAATGAAAGCATCTACATGGTAGAATGATGAAAATAATTTGATGAAAAACATTTTTGCTATTGTTAAAGTTTAGTTTAGTTTAGAGATATTGTGCGGAAACAGGCCCTTCGGCCCACTGAGTCCGCACCGACCAACGATCTCCGCTGAGTTACTCCAGCATTCTGAGTTATTCCACATTAACACAAGCCTACACACTATAGGGACAATTTACACTTATACCAGGTACACAAACCCAAGCCAATTAACCTACAAACCTCCACTACGTCTTTGGAGTGTGGGAGGAAATCGAAGATCTTGGAGAAAACCTCCAGCAGTCACTGGGAGAGTGTACAAACTCTGTGCAGACGGCACCCCTAGTTGGGATGGAACCCGTGTCTCTGGTGCTGCAGTCATTGTAAGGCAGCAACTCTACCGCTGTGCCACCGGGCAGCAGATTCTTTATGTGCTTTGATTTCCACCTGGAGACTTGAATTTATATAATTTTTTTCAGCATTTGTGTACTCTTCTCATCACTTGGCCCACTCTTCTCCAAACTGTACTTGCCCTGTAGTCATTACACTCAGTGATCTGAATGAGTTGCTTCTATTTTCTCTTTCACCAGCGTGTGTCTGACCACCTTACCTTGCTGACATTGGGAATTTCATCACACCACAAGCATAGCTAGAATCCTACATGTAACCATAGTTACAGAAACGTTGGAGGTATTGCAATCAAAACCTGAACAACCCCCCCTTTCTCTTGTCTTTTTTATTATTTAGTTCCAAAATCTACTGTTTTTGGCAAGCTGATTGACCATTAATCAAATTATATTAAATGTCTAGATAGACACAAAAAGCTAGAGTAATTCAACAGTACCTCTTGAAAAGGAATAGGTGGGGTTTCTTGTCTACTTTCTTTTTTTAAAAAGCAGTTTCACAAATAACTTGGAGGTTTGTGCATCTGTCGGCAAAGTCGACTTGCAGTGACTGGAGTACAGTAGTGACATTGTCTATTTACCATTGGTGGAAGGGATTCTAGAATTGATGTATTGGTCTACCCCTGTATTAATATATAGACAGCGTTTATACACCTCTGGTATTTCATTCTGTGGGCGGCCCATTTTCCATCAGTGAGTAATAGCAGGTTTATTTTTCTTTTAACATAGCCTGAGGTGTTGAACTGTAACTGGGCGGAGACACTGCAGATTTAGTTCAAAATCCAAGGAGGGGATCTGAGAGTAGCCAACAAAAACTTGTTTGCTTCAGAAGCTACAAACTGCTTTTAAAACTGAAGTGGTAATTGGAGATCAGCCGTGATTGAATGGCGGAGTGGACTTGATGGGCCGAATGGCCTAATTCTGCTCCTAGAACCTGTGAACTTGTGAAAGGGAGATGATTTGCGACACAGAGTAACATCTGCCCTTTCACTCCATTTTGGTAAGCTGATGAAAGCGAGGTTTTCCTGATCCATTCTGCACTTGAGACCGAGTCAGGACAAGTTCAAGCTTGGATGTACAATCATGAGTTAATTGGGCAATTACATTTTTTGTGTGAGAAATCAGAGGGCAGACAGCATTCTTAGAACTGTAATCCAGCAAGAATCCTGTGCCTCAACACCAACAGATAAAAAGGGACATTTTTATATTAAATCAGACACACACAACTTAAAGCGAGTAAATGTTAAATCAACCTGACTACATTACATGGCCAAGAGGGAAGGCATGACTTGATAGGACAAGGCAATAATGTGTCATGGAATATTCTGTATGTAAGAAGTTTGTGTGTTTAATACACCACCCTGGCCATGCTCTCATCACATGGTGGCACGGTGGCGCAGCGGTAGAGTTGCTGCCTTACAGCGAATGCAGCACCAGAGACTCAGGTTCAATCCTGACTACGGGCGCTGTCTGTACGGAGTTTGTATGTTCTCCCCGTGACCTGCGTGGGTTTTCTCCGAGATCTTCGGTTTCCTCCCACACTCCAAAGACGTATGGCGCGGACTCGGTGGGCCGAAGGGCCTGTTTCCGCGCTGTATCTCTAAATCTAAAATCTAAACTACTACCAATATGAAGAAGGTACAGGAACCTGAAAACTGTTACCCCCAGGTCCAGGGACAGCTTCTTTCCATCGGCCATCAGGCTCTTGAAGCACCGTGCTCAACTCTAACCACAATCCTATCTCAGCTCTGAACCACTCTGGACTTTGTAAAAAAAAAATGCACTACATGCTTTGGTTTTGCACTATCCTTATCTGGTTACCTGGTATAACTCATAATTGATTGTGTACTTGTTTGTTGTAATTAATGTGCCTGTAAAGCTGCAGCAAGAAATAATTTAATCGTTCTGCTTTAATTGCATATATGACAATTAAAGACAACTCTAATATTGTCTGCCTGCACATAGTCCATTCCCAGATTTTCAGGGTGTCTATCTAAATCCCTCGTAAGCATCGATGTTGCGTCTGCTTCTGCTATGTCCACTGACAGCACGTTCCACACACCCACCTCTCTGTGTGTTAAAACAAACTTGCCTAAACCATTACTTGGGTAAATGGTTGACAACTGTATGTCAGGTTGGAGGCCAGTGTCTAGTGGAGTACCCCAAGGATCTGTGTTGGGTCCACTGTTGTTTGTCATTTACATTAATGATCTGGATGATGGTGTGGCAAATTGGATTAGTAAGTATACAGATGATACTAAGATAGGTGGTGTAGTTAATAATGAAGTAGATTTTCAAAGTCTACAGAGCGACTTGGGCCTTTTGGAAGGGTGGGCTGAAAGATGGCAGATGGAGTTTAATGCTGATAAGTGTGAGGTGCTGCATTTTGGTAGGACAAATCAAAATAGGACGTACAGGGTAAATGGTAGGGAATTGAGGAATGCAGTGGAACAGAGGGATCTGGGAATAACTGTGCATTGTTCCCTGAAGGTGGAATCTCATGTGGATAGGGTGGTGAAGAAGGCATTTGGTATGCTTGCCTTTATAAATCAGAGCATCGAATATAGAAGTTAGGATGTAATGTTAAAATTGTACAGGGCATTGGTGAGGCCGAATCTGGAGTATGGTGTGCAGTTCTGGTCGCCAAATCATAGAAAGGATGTCGACAAAATGGAGAGGGTACAGAGGAGATTTACTAGAATGTTGCCTGGGTTTCAGCACTTAAGCTACAGAGAGAGGTTGAACAGGTTGGGTCTTTATTCTTTGGGGCGTAGAAGGTTGAGGGGGGACTTGATAGAGGTTTTTAAAATTTTAAGAGGGACGGACAGAGTTGACGCGGGTAGGATTTTCCCTTTGAGAGTGGGGAAGATTCCAACAAGGGGACATAACTTCAGAATTCAGGGACAAAAGTTTAGGGGTAACATGAGGGGTTACTTATTTACTCAGAGGGTGGTGGCTGTGTGGAATGAGCTTCCGGTGGAAGTGGTGGAGGCTGGCTCGATTTTATTATTTAAGAGTAAATTGGATAGGTATATGGATGGGAGGGGATTGGAGGGTTATGGTCTGAGTGCAGGTAGATGAGACTAGGTCAGAGAAAGTGGTCGGCGTGGACTGGTAGGGCCGAATGGGCCTGTTTCCGTGCTGTAATTGTTATATGTTATATGGTTATAAACAGTCACTGGCTATCTATCTATCCTACCTATACGTCTTGTATATTCATTTTTTTTTGAGTTTCAGCAGGGGGAGTTTCTGGCCGTGACCAATACTTGCAACAAATATTTGCGCAGGGCCAGCAGCTGATGTTTGGTCTTGTCTCCTGTGGGTGTGAATTGAATTTTTAGTTTCTTCCAATCAACTGCTTGTAAGGTCACGTGGGAAGATGTCTTTGTGGAAGTTGGAGGGGGGAAGATGAGGAAGGCAGACATTTTTCCCCCCCCCTTGCTCAGTTGGTTGGAGAAATGGAGCAAAAATCAGAAGGGTGATGAACGGCCACTGATTTAAAAAATAACCTGACGCTGTGCAAACCCAGCCCCACCTCTCTGGTATTTCACAGCCTTGAGCTGAAGGCGTTTGTTTCCATGGTGATTGATTGCTCTGCTCTGAAGGAAGGCTGCCGTGTTAGGAGTACAGCCTTTGTACAGCCTTTACAATCTGTCATTGGCGTCCAACATTTTCTGGCATGTCGCACAGTGTCGCTGTTATTAAATATTGATTGACATTGCTCACAAAACAAATCAAAGCCATGCTGTATTTTTATATGTAGGAAGGAATTGCAGATGCTGGTTTTAACCGAAGATAGACACAAAATGCTGGGGTAACTCAGTGAGACAGGCAGCATCTCTGGAGGGAAGGAATGGGTGACGTTCAGTCTGAAGAAGGGTCTCGACATGAAATGTCACCCGTTCCTTCTCTCCAGAGATGCTGCCTGTCCCGCTGAGTTACTCCAACATTTTGTGTCTATCTTCGGTTTAAACCAGCATCTGCAGTTCCTTCCTACACATTTGTTTTTAGATGGATAAAAGCTTTGGTAATTTGAACAGAATCAATGCATTCAGGGCAATCGTAGCCACTTTTATTACTGACAGGTGATTACATTTCAGTTAATTCTACCTGTAGCTGGATGGCAATCAATTGAGAAATCAGATTGTTTTGTGTCATCATCCTTATGTCATCCTTGCATCTGGTAAACTAAATTCATTGCACATTAGTCTTTGCAGAAATTAATGATTCTAAAGTAGTGCTGAAAATAGAATAGATTACTTTTTGTGTACAGTGAGCCAAAACATACAGCAACCTTCAAATTACCAAAGCTTTTTGAAGAATATAAAAGTGGATAAGTCTCCAGGTCCTGATAGGATATTCCCTAGGACATTGAGGGAAGTTAGTGCAGAAATAGCAGGGGCTATGACGGAAATATTTCAAACGTCATTAGAAACAGGGATGGTGCCGGAAGATTGGCGCATTGCGCATGTTGTGCCTTTGTTTAAAAAAGGTTCTAAAAGTAAACCTAGCAATTATAGACCTATTAGTTTGACGTCTGTGGTGGGAAAATTAATGGAAAAGATACTTAGGGACAATATATATAATTATTTGGATAATCAAGGCCTGATTAGAAACAGTCAACATGGATTTGTGCCTGGAAGGTCATGTTTGACTAATCTTCTTGAATTTTTTGAAGAGGTTACCAGGGAAATTGATAAGGGCAAGGCTGTGGATGTTGTCTATATGGACTTCAGTAAGGCATTTGACAAGGTTCCACATGGAAGGTTGATTAAGAAGGTTAAATCGTTGGGTATTAATAGTGAGGTTGCAAGATGGATTCAACAATGGCTGAATGGGAGATACCAGAGGGTATCGGTTGACAATTGTATGTCAGGTTGGAGGCCAGTGTCTAGTGGAGTGCCCCAAGGATCTGTGTTGGGTCCACTGTTGTTTGTCATTTACATTAATGATCTGGATGATGGTGTGGCAAATTGGATTAGTAAATATGCAGATGATACTAAGATAGGTGGAGTAGTTGATAGTGAGGTAGATTTTCAAAGTCTACAGAGAGACTTGGGCCTTTTGGAAGGGTGGGCTGAAAGATGGCAGATGGAGTTTAATGCTGATAAGTGTGAGGTGCTGCATTTTGGTAGGACAAATCAAAATAGGACGTACAGGGTAAATGGTAGGGAATTGAGGAATGCAGTGGAACAGAGGGATCTGGGAATAACTGTGCATTGTTCCCTGAAGGTGGAATCTCATGTGGATAGGGTGGTGAAGAAGGCGTTTGGTATGCTTGCCTTTATAAATCAGAGCATCGAGTATAGAAGTTGGGATGTAATGTTGAAATTGTACAGGGCATTGGTGAGGCCGAATCTGGAGTATGGTGTGCAGTTCTGGTCGCCAAATTATAGGAAGGATGTCGACAAAATGGAGAGGGTACAGAGGAGATTTACTAGAATGTTGCCTGGGTTTCAGCACTTAGGCTACAGAGAGAGGTTGAACAGGTTGGGTCTTTATTCTTTGGAGCGTAGAAGGTTGAGGGGGGACTTGATAGAGGTTTTTAAAATTTTGAGAGGGACGGACAGAGTTGACGTGGGTAGGCTTTTCCCTTTGAGAGTGGGGAAGATTCCAAAAAGGGGACATAGCTTCAGAATTGAGGGACAAAGGTTTAGGGGTAACATGAGGGGGAACTTCTTTACTCAGAGGGTTGTGGCTGTATGGAATAGGCTTCCGGTGGAAGTGGTGGAGGCTGGCTCGATTTTATTATTTAAGAGTAAATTGGATAGGTATATGGATAAGAGGGGATTGGAGGGTTATGGTCTGAGTGCAGGTAGATGAGACTAGGTCAGGGAGAATGGTCGGCGTGGACTGGTAGGGCCGGACAGGCCTGTTTCCATGCTGTAGTTGTTATATGTTAACCTTGCTCAGTGTTGTGTAGCTGCTTGCATTCCAGAATGTAGCATGTCCATTTTCCTTTGTGTGATAAACTGCCCTCTGTGCCTCCTGATTCATGTTCTGAAGAGGCGTGTACCTGTTAAGGATGAAGCGGTCTTGAATCTTTCAATCATTATTTTATTATTACTTTACCACAAATGAGACCTTTTCAGTGGGTGCTTTTAGCTTGGCTGTCAGCAAGTTGGAACAGCTACAGAGTCTGAAACTCTTTGGAATATTGTATGCATTCATCACTGTTCTGCATCATGTTTTAGCAGTGGTGTCTAACTTTGCACCTGGAGAAAGAACATGGAAGAATTATTGCTATGAAATTCATGTTCATAAGTGACAGGAACAGAATTAGGCCATTCGGCCCATCAAGTCTACTCTGCATTCAATCATGGCTGATCTATCTTAACCCCATTCTCCCATCTTCTCCCCATAACCCCTGATACGAGCTACATAACTTATTATCTCAACTCAGTGATACTTAATTAAGTGTAATGCTATACTACACACTCCTGGCCACGCTCCCATAACTATATGAAGTAAGAAGTAAAAATAAGAATGACCTCTTACCTCAAAAGTTGAAGCCAGTTCATTTTTATAATTTATTCTCCTGTGTTGGTCTAGCACCCTCCCCTGCCCCACTCCCCCCTTCCCCTCCCCGCCCCACTCACCCACTCCATCCCCCCTCAACCCGGGCATCAGTCAGTTCCCCCTCCCCTTCGAGAGATTAATAGATATACAATATAACATTTTATATTCTTACATTATTATATTTTATTATTATATTACTAGACCAAGTGGACCCGTTGGGCCCAAACCTCTCCTGCATTGGTGCAGCACCCTCTCCTCCCCCCCTCCCCCCACTCCTCCCTCCTTCCCTCCCCCTCCCCTCCCCCTCCCCTCCTTTTAAACTTTAAAATGTGAATAACTTTAAAAATATAAGACCAATTTCAATGAAACTACTTGCATTATCAGTACAATACTCCCTCATCTTTACCATGGATGTCCAGTCACTCTACACTTCCATCCCCCACCAGGATGGTCTCGAAGCCCTCCGTTTCCTCCTCGACCGCAGAACCAGCCAATCCCCATCTACCAACACTCTCCTCCGCCTAGCAGAGCTGGTTCTTACCCTCAACAACTTCTCCTTTGACTCCTCCCACTTCCTCCAAACCAGAGGCGTAGCTATGGGCACTCGCATGGGCCCTAGCTACGCCTGCCTCTTTGTCGGGTACGTCGAACAATCCCTGTTCCGGGCGTACACCGGCCCCATCCCCGAACTCTACCTCCGCTACATCGACGACTGCATTGGTGCTACCTCTTGCACCCATGCAGAACTCACTGACTTCATACACTTCACTTCCAATTTCCATCCTGCCCTTAAATATACTTAGACTATCTCCGACATCTCCCTCCCGTTTCTGGACCTCGCCATCTCCATCACAGGAGACAGACTAGTGACTGACATCTACTATAAACCCACTGACTTGCAGAGCTATCTGGACTACACTTCTTCCCACCCTGTCTCCTGCAAAAAGTCTATCCCCTGCTCCCAATTCCTCCGTCTACGCCACATCTGCGCCCGGGATGAGGTGTTTCACACTAAGGCATCAGAGATGTCCTCATTCTTCAGGAAACGGGGCTTCCCCACTCCCATTATAGATGAGGCTCTCACTAGGGTCTCTTCTACATCCCGCAGCTCCACTCTTGCTCCCCCTCCCCCCATTTGTAACAAGGACCGAATCCCCCTCGTTCTCACCTTCCACCCCACCAGCCAGCATATCCAACAAATCATCCGCCAACATTTCCGTCACCTACAACGGGACCCCACCACTGGCCACATCTTCCCATCCCCTCCCCATTCTGCTTTCCGCAGAGACCGTTCTCTCCGGAACTCTCTGGTCCACTCGTCCCTTCCTACCCAAACCACCCCATCCCCGGGCACTTTCACCTGCAACTGCAGGAAATGCAACACCTGTCCCTTTACCTTCTCCCTCAACTCCATCCAAGGACCCAAACAGTCTTTCCAGGTGAGACAGAGGTTCACCGGCACCTCCTCCAACCTCATCTATTGCATCCGCTGCTCTAGATGTCAACTTCTTTACCATCAGCGAAACCAAACGCAGGCTCGGCGATCGTTTCGCTCAACACCTTCGCTCAGTCCGCCTTAACCAACCTGATCTCCCGGTGGCTGAGCACTTCAACTCCCCCCCCACTCCCAGTCTGACCTTTCTGTCATGGGCCTCCTCCAGTGCCATAGTGAGGCCCATCGGAATTTGGAGGAACAGCAACTCATATTTCGCTTGGGCAGCTTGCAGCCCAGCGGTATGAACATTGACTTCTCCAACTTTTGATAGTTCCTCTCTTCCCCTCCCCCTTCCCAGTTCTCCCTCTATCTTCCTGTCTTCACCTAGGTGATTTAAAAATTTTAAAAAGTGAAAAACGTAAAAAATATAAGAACCATTTGAACCGCAGGACAATGGTGATTAAGGTGGTGCTAAAATTATTGCGCTCTCATGCATCGTTTTGGCTGTATTTCGGGAACAGACAAATATGCGATGGAATATATACAGTGCATTCAGAAAGTATTCAGACTCCTTCACTTTTCCACATTTTGTTACGTTTCAGCCTTATTTTAAAATGAATTAAATTCTTTTTTTTAATCATCAATCTACACACAATACCCCATAATAAAAAAAGGAAAAATAGGTGTTTAGAATTTTTTGCAACAAAACTAATTTTAATTGATGATAAAAAAATGAATTTAATCCATTTTAATATAAGGATGTAACATAACAAAATGTGGAAAAAGTGAAGGGGTCTGAATATTTTCTGAATGCACTGTATATACGTACACACAAGATGAAAGTTTCAGTAATATACAGATTTCACGAATTGTTTCAACCTTTTTAACTTAAAAGGTGATAGATAGTATTTCATAATTCACTTCAAAGACATATTCCAATGACAGCTAAAGATTGAGGAAGTATGATCCATCTGTGGTAAACTAAGGAAGCATATCGTTAAAAGAAGAGCAAATAATGTTCTGAACATTTGTGCACCAGAGGATTAGTAAATTTTTAAACCAAGGAAAGACGAGTAAAAAATATAATTAAAAGGATGAAAATAGATTCTGAAAGTAAATGAGCAAGCCATTTACATTGACAGTAAGTACTTCAAAAAACCTCTTTACAAATAAAAAGAGTTCCCTGGAGGATGAGAGTGGGGAATTAAAAATGGAAAATACAGAATGGCAGACATTTGAATGAATATTTTTGTTTTCAGGATGTAAAATTTTAAATACCTCTTAATAATGCAAAATCATGGGGATAAAGGAGGGTGGAAATTAAACCAACCCTTGCCACCTGAGAAACAGTGCCAGTGCATTAATTGGACTGAATGTTGACAAATCCCCCGACCTGATGGAATTATTTTATTACGTCTTACGAGAATTGACTGTGAAATAGTTTGTGCATTGTGTAATTGTCCACATTTCTCTCAGTTTTCTTCACTGAGGAAGTCTAGAGCGAGAGGCATTGTTTTGGATTAAGGGAACTGCCCTTATTACTGGGGAAATTGGGACACACTTCATCTCTGAGGAACCTCTATCCCAACCAATTGTAGTCATTGAAAATATTCCTAGTTTAGTTTAGAGATACAGCGCGGACGGAAACAGGCCCACCGAGTTCGCACCGACCAGCGTCTTCGCATATTAACAAATATCCGACATACATGATTTGCACTTATACCAAGCCAATTAACCTACAAATCTGGATGTCTTTGGAGTGTGGGAGGAAACCGAAGATCTCGGAGAAAACCCACAGGGAGAACGTAAAAACTGTACGGGCAGAGAATCTCACACTGTGTCGGGGAGTTGGGTGATATGAGGAACAGGAAAGGAAGTGAAGTTTCATCCAAGATCTAATCTGCTATGAACTTGTTGAACGTGACCAGGCTTGGAGTGTTGTATGGTCTACCCGTGCTTACACTTACACATAAATCTTTTAATACATCTCTCCGTCGCGTATTTTGCCTGTGTCTTGTACCGTTCACTTTGAGCACTGCAGCAAGTTCCATGTTCTCACTACACCTCAGTTTGTGCACAGGCTCCTCTCTGATTCATGCTGTCCTCTGAGACAGTAACTTGGTTGTTGGCTTCTTGATCGTGTTTCAGAAATTGTGGTCAGACTGCATGTTGTGGTTCAATGCAACTGCATGTTGTGCTTTACCCCAGATTGGCATTTAGGAATAATTTCACCATTCGTACTGCTCAAAACAACAGTTGGTACAGAGCCCAATCTTGTAGCCAGTGAATCTCTGCAGATTCATGTTTTAAGTAATTTGGCTTGTTAGTCATATAATCAGGTGAGCATGCTTGGAATCTCAGCAGGGATTTTCCAACACCTATCCTGGTTGTGCAAGTATGTATGTTTGTTTATGTTGGGTCTCTGCCAATATTTACTGCTGAGTTATTGTCTTTGCAAAACTTTTGTCAGTAAGCAGCTTTTTAAGTGGAAGTAAGAGCCGTGGGTTTTCTCCGAGATCTTCGTTTTCCTCCCACATTCCAAAGACGCGCAGGTTTGTAGGTTAATTGGCTTTGTATAATTGAAAATGATCCCTTGCGTGTGCAGGATAGTGTTGATCTGCGGGGATCGCTGGTCGGTGCGGACTCAGTAGGCCGCAAGGCCAGTTTCTGCGATGTATCTCTAAACTAAAATCTGCATTCATCTCCTCAAGCCCATTGCAGGATTTCTGCCAGAGATTTCATTGTTCTTCAGCTGTTGTTATTAGTGGCTTTTCCTGGGTGTGCTTAAAGATGTTAGTATTTTTCCTCCAGTTGTATGATCTCTGAGCTTTGAGTCATGTTCAGCTAAATGTTATGTTCCCTCCAGGCTTCTTAGCAACGACAATGCATTGATGTTTGGGAGTTATTATCCTTGCATGGGCTGCCTTCCCATCACAAAGCGTCTGATCTGTCCTTGGTGAATGCTGGCGATAGCATGGTCAAAATCATCACTCATTGTGTGAGGAGTTCCATCGGTGTGGGTGTCACCCGTGGGAACGCATTGCTGGCAACTGCTGCTCCTCCTTTTAGACTTGTGGACAACTTGCAAGGAGGTGTTACCTCAGAATGCCCCAGAAGACGAGAAGTATTCTCTTTCAGCACTGTGTGTTGGATAGATCGATGCACTTTCAGTGAAATGTTTTAAATGACACAATGAGAATGGGCCCCATATCTGAGGAAGGATGTGCTGGCTCTGGAGAGGGTCCAGAGGAGGTTTACAAGAATGATCCCAGGAATGAGTGGGTTAACGTATGATGAGCGTTCAACGGCACTGAGAATGTACTCGCTGGAGTTTAGAAGAACGAGGGGGGACCTCATTGAAACGTATCGAATAGTGAAAGGCTTGGATAGAGTGGATGCGGAGAGGATGTTTACACTAGAGGGAGAGTCTAGGACTAGATGTCATAGCCTCAGAATTAAAGGGCGTTCTTTGAGGAAGGAGATGAGGAGGAATTTCTTTAGTCAGAGGGTGGTGAATCTGTGGAATTCATTGCCACAGAAGGCTGTGGAGGCCAAGTCAGTGGATATTTTTAAGGCAGCTATAGATAGATTCTTGATTAGTACGTGTGTCAGGTGTTATGGGGAGAAGGCAGGAGAGTGGGGTTAGGAGGGAGAGATAGATCAGCGATGATTGAATGGTGGAGTAGACGGTGGGCCGAATGGCCTAATTCTGCTCCTATCACTTATGATCTTATGAGAAGGAATTTGACTACAGATGTCAACAAAATTAGAAATTCGAATTATAATGGTTGTCTTATTCTCCTTCGTTCGATGTACTTTCTATATTTTGTTGTCGTGTTTTAATGTAAAGTGAGGAAGTTTGCTGAAGCCAACAACAACCTCCACTAGAAGGGAAGGAAAAGAGTGGGAAGTGCCGAGGTTGGGAGGAACACTGTGCCACCACATATTGTACTAAATTAAACCTATACCTGGGTGGCTGAGTGAGATCTGTATTAAGTTTTCACTTAGAATTATTATGCTTTGGAATTCTGAGGAGAATAAGACAACCATTATAATTTGAATTTCGAATTTGGTTGACATCAGTATTCAAAATGTTTCTCATTGTATAATTTAACATTTCAGCAAACTATATAAATACCATCTTAAATCCATTTATGTTCCAGGGTTACATCCATGTGTCAACTACCTACAATGAGTTTATGTTTTGGAGTGTGTGGGAAGGAACTGCTTAAACCAAAGATAGACTCAAAATGCTGGAGTAACTCAGCGGGTCTTGCCCCAGCCTAGATTGATGAGATATCAAAGGGCCCTTATGCCAGCTGAAAGTTACCTGACCTGCCCCTGCCTTGACAGATACTGTCCCTGCTGAAGTTTTAAAACATAGTGTAATGGAACTTCTCTCACACCAAGGAACGCCTTCTCTTATCTCTTCTGGTTTTAATCGATTCACCAGTTCCACTGAAAGATTGGCTTTTAAAAGGGTCAGGAGAAAGAATTTGGATAAGTGTCATATCTGAATGAAGGGAGAAGACTGGACTGCTCGGTTCCACTGTACCCACATTAATGTGTTTGCAGCTGGCATGGCTGATGGAGTTCAGGGCACAGCGGCAGAACTGAAGAGGTGGGACACAATTACTCAGATATTTTTGGATTGTTCTGTACTTGAGATGAACAGCAATCTAAGAAAGTGAATGAATGAATGATACTTTATTGTCCCATGTAACGAGCCACAGTGAAATTCATTTGCTTTGCATACCCAAGGTACAGGGCTCTGAGAAAGTTACAAAGTCTCTCGCGCAGGGTCCTCCTTTGTCCCACTCCCCATCACCCTCCCCTCCCCCATGTCGCGTCCCCCTTTGTTCCCAGTGGCACGTCCTCCAGCGAGGCTCTGTCGACCCTGGCAGTCTCTGCCCCGCTTCACTGCAGCCTCCTGGGAGTGAGAGCAATGGATGTGACATCAGGACAGAAGTGAATACTTTCATTATATAGGCAATGTCATCATTAATCTGCAGGTAGTGAAAGGAAGGTCGCTGAAGGTGAAACTTTAGGCGACATTAGAAATGGTCGTACAAGAAGAGGAATCAGAGCTGTTGGCTTTAATGAAGTGAAAAACAAAGAAAGACGAAGGCCGAGACTGTCATATGAGGAAAGATTGGAAAGACTGGGCTTGATTTTAAACTGGAGTTTAGAAGGATGAGAGGGGATCTTATAGAGACTAATAAAATTATAAAGGGACTGGACAAGCTAGATGCACGAAAAATGTTCTCAATGTTGGTGGAGTCCAGAACCAGCGGCCACAGTCTAAGAATAAAGGGGAGGCCATTTAAAACTGAGGTGAGAAGCAACTTTTTCACCCAGAGAGTTGTGAATTTGTGGAATTCTCTGCCACAGAGGGCAGTGGAGGCCAAATCACTGGATGAATTTAAGAGAGAGTTAGATAGAGCTCTAGGAGCGAGTGGAATCAAGGGATACGGGGAGAAGTTGGGCACAGGTTACTGATTGTGGATGATCATCCATGATCACAATGAATGGCGGTGCTGGCTCGAAGGGCCGAATGGCCTCCTCCTGCACCTATTTTCTATGTTTCTAAGGCAATTGGAGGTGGGTGACACCAAAAGCGGAATGAGATAAAGTGAGATTATAAATCGCAGTTCCACAATGACATCTTTGCATTAATAAATTAAGTTGATTCAGGCTCATTGTACATATGGATACACAAAAAAATGCAGATGCTTTAATCCAGAGTAAAAGAAATACCAGAGGAACTCGGCAATCAGGCAACATCATTGGAGGTAAGGGTTAGTCAATACTTCCGTTCAGGGTCTACAATCAGGTCCAGAGCTACCAATAAAACTGAGGTACACAAGTTTTACATGGATAGACAGAATATCTAAAAAGTCAGATCCTTGCACATTGCTCTGGAAATGATAATGTGCTGTGCTATCCATGTTTGTAAAGATAATATTCATTTTTCCGATGTCTGTAAATTGTGCATACATTATGTATGGGGACCGAGCAGGGAAATGGTATTAAGATAAAGGATGATCTGTGGATCTGTTGTGTAACAGAACATGCTCAAAGGGCTGAATTCCAAAGACGTGCAGGTTTTTCTTCAGACTGACTTCCAACTTTAGATAGTTCCTCTGTCCCTCTCTTCCCTTCCCTCTTCCCAGTTCTCCCTCTATCTTCCTGTCTCCACCTATATCCTTGCTTTGTCCCGCCCCCCTGACGTCAGTCTGAAGAAGGGTCTCGACCCGAAACGTCACCCATTCCTTCTCTCCTGAGATGCTGCCTGACCTGCTGAGTTACTCCAGCATTTTGTGAATAAATAGGTCATTTGTTATACTCAGTCTTTTTAAAGGTCTCTGCTATTGGTGCCTCTATTTTGTGTTGAGGGTGCAAACAAGGAACTTTTATCAACAGTGGTCAGATCTTGGTCCGAGTATAGTATCCAACGCTGTGCACAAGTGAGAGTGGAGGGGAAATGCACTGTGATGGTACCAATTGTGGAAAACTGGTGTTATGTACAGAGATTAGAGCAACTGGAATTGTTCTCTTTGTGCTTATTATTAATTTGTTATTCTTAGTGAATTCATTGTTGCTTATTTTACCGTAGCTTCACAGTTTAGGCTTCAAGTTAATAATTTTGTTTTTTTAATTATCATTATTCACATTGGCCTTCATCAGTCAGTATTGAGTATAGAAGTTGGGAGGTCATGTTACAGTTATATAAAACGTTGGTGAGGCTGCATTTAGAGTATTGTGTTCAGTTCTGGGCACCGTTATAGGAATTGATGTTAGAAGAAATATGTCAAGCTGGAAAGGGTACAGAGGAAGATTTACAGGTCTGAAGAAGGGTCTCGGCCTATTCGAAGGGTCTCGAAGGTGACCTTTTCCTTTTCTCCAGAGATGCTCTCTGATCCGCTGAGTAACTCCAGCTTTTTGTGCCTATCTTCTGCTCTGATCTTTTCTATATTTTCAGAGTAGGACTACAATATTTAAATGCAAAATATTTGTTTTAAATCGGGTCAATTTTTCACACACCAACATATTTCAGAGTAGTTTTATCATGCACAAAGGCAAAAGAGTTGCAAAGTTTCAGCAAAAAGTCTGGGGAACCAGACTCACTATATCAGTCTTCTGATTTTGAAGTTATTTTTCTGATGAGCACAACATCAGAAACATTACTGCAAATCACACGTTAAAATCCACCCTGAAATTTGTTTACTGTCTATTAATTTATTTCAAAGACTAGATTTTGGACATGAAAGAGCAAGACTAATACTGTAACTTTTGAACTGTGATGAAGGAATTTGGGTCAGATTTCTTCAACAAACTTTGTGAAACTTCAAGGTAACTTGCCAGTTACTTTGGGAGATGTATGTGCTGTTGTGTACGCATCCATCAATGGCAGCCTATTCAGACTAAAGAAAGCAGCCACTGTTTTTGTTAAGCTGCTTCCTATCAAAAATAAAAATTGGTTATGTTTCAGAGTGGGAACTGTTCGTAGCTTGTTGTCGCGTGGAATCCAGTGTTTACTTGGGAGAAGTGAGTGTTTCTGAAACTCGAGCAGTGCCAGGATATCTCTGGCTCTCTTGCCAGGATGTATTCTGGGGCAAATGACCTCAATGTCCTTCTGTTGGGGGAAAAAAACTTTGCACTTCTGTGATGCGGATATTTATTTTGGCTGTTTTGAGAATCAGCTTGACAAGCCTGCAGTGTGGAGGGCCCACTTAGTACGTCCTGAATTAAGCTGGAGTTACAGTCTGTCTATGGACCTGCTGTTGATTTTGCTGAAGCTTTAAATTATTTGCTTTTTTATTCACACAGAGAGTGGTGAATCTGTGGAATTCTCTGCCACAGAGGGTAGTTGAGGCCAGTCCATTGGCTATATTTAAGAGGGAGTTAGATGTGGCCCTTGTGGCTAAAGGGATCAGGGGGTATGGAGAGAAGGCAGGTACAGGATACTGAGCTGAATAATCAGCCATGATCATATTGAATGGCGGTGCAGGCTCGAAGGGCCGAATGGCCTACTCCTGCACCTATTGTCTATGTTTCTATGAGGTTTTCACCGGCAATGTCATGACTTATAGTCCTTCCTGGACTGATTCCTGAGCTCAGGGGAATGCTAGGATATTTCCGAAGGTGCTGAACTCACCCATATTGTGAGCAATTTTGGACCTGAGGAATGACATGTTTCCGCTGGAGAGGGTTCACAGGAGGTTTACGAGAATGATCTCCGGAATGAGCGGGTTAACATGAGCGTTTGACAGTGCTGGACCTTGACTCACTGGAGTTTATGAGGATGAGAGGGGACCTCATTGAAACTAACTGAATAGTGAAAGGCCTCGATTGAGTGGATGTGGAGAGGATGTTTCCACTAGTGGGAGAGTCTAGGACCAGAGGTCACAGCCTCCGAATAAAAGGACATCCCTTTAGGAAGGAGATGAGGAGGAATTTCTTTACTCAGAGGATGGTGAAACTGTGGAATTCATTGCCACAGAAGGCTGTGGAGGGCAAGTCAATGGATATTTCTAAGGCAAAAACCGATAGATTCTTGATTTGTATGGTTGTCAGGGGTTATGGGGCGAAGGCAGGAGAATGATCAGATAGATCAGCCATGATTGAATGGTGGCTAGACTTGATGTGTAAGAAGGAACTGCAGATGCTGGTTTAAACTGAAGATACACACAAAAAGCTGGAGTAACTCAACGGGACAGGCAGGATCTGTCTGTCCCTCTGAGTTACTCCAGCTTTTTGTGTCTATCGGTGGAGTAGACTTCATGGGCCAAATGGCCTACTTCTGCTCCTATTACCTATGAACATTGGAGAATCACCATTCATCCAGAAATATGTCATTAATGGAATTTAAATTCTCCGGTGGCCTTGTCTTTGTCTTGGTAACCCAGGACTGTGTGTGTGCTGGTCAAACAATTGAACAACTGTCCCAATAGTGATTTTCATTTTTTGAATGTAAAATGCAAAATTAATAGAATGAATATACTCGTCAATTTGGCTTATTTGTAACTCGAGGTATTAAGGATGCAGGAGATCTCCATTCTTGCTCCTTCTGATCGCTGTACTTTTTGTGAGGAATTTGTTTTGGAATAGTTATCTGAATGCATCAACAGTAATATCACTGTGGTGATACAGCACCTGTGTTGTGTGTCTCATGTGGGTTTTATGGTGACAGCAGAAAGAACATAAATGGGTGAGGAGGCGACCATTTTGCACTTCAAGCTGGCTCTGCTGTTCATCAGGATCATACTGTAGATGGGACCACTAACCAACAAGCACCAAGAGCTGGCTTGGCTGGCGGTGAGGGGAGCCCTCTCAGTCAGATCCTTCCTGCACCGCCGGAACCTCACTACCGGCGCACGCTGCCTTCGGGACGGCTGCTACGGAGAGGAGACGGTGGCCCACCTCTTCACAGAGTGTGGATTTGCAAAGAGAGTCTGGAAAGGTCTGCAGGGGTCCCTGTCACGATTCATTCCGAGCAGCTCCGTCACAGAGGACTCTGTGATTTACGGACTGTTCCCAGGGACGCATTCCGAGACTGACATCGAGTGCTGCTGGAAGGTCATCAACTCGGTGAAAGACGCTCTTTGGTCTGCCCGAGCTTTGCTGGCCTCCCGGCAGAGCGAGATGTCCGGCAAGGAATGTTGCCGACTGGCCCGCTGCAGACTGCAGGAGTACGTGCTGAGGGACGCACTGAAGCTTGGTGCAGCCAACGCTAAGGCCCTGTGGGGGAGGACCACAGTCTAGGGTCTTTCCGCTGCTGGACATGGGGGGCAGGGTGTGTGGAGAGAGACGCCCCTCCAAATAAGGGATACTGGGTAAATGTCTAAATGTAAGTAAATGTCTAAGTGAATGCCTGTATCGAATGTAACCTCCGGAAATGTCGGAGGGGCTTGTTAAAAAAGATGTTTTGTAAATGATATTTATTACTTGAATAAAGTATTTTTTGATATTAAAAAAAATAAAATACTGTAGATGGGACCACAAGTCCATGGGGCAGTGGTCAGCACGGAACGTCCTGCAGGCACTGCAGGGGAATGACTCCATGGATCCTGTGGCGTGGTTCCCAGAGCAGACTGCCCAGCTTGTCTGGCAAAATGCCTCATTGCCAGAACTCACCAACAAGCACCAAGAGCTGGCTTGGCTGGCGGTGAGGGGAGCCCTCCCAGTCAGATCCTTCCTGCACCGCCGGAACCTCACTACCGGCGCACGCTGCCTTCGGGACGGCTGCTACGGAGAGGAGACGGTGGCCGACCTCTTCACAGAGTGTGAATTTGCCAAGAGTGGCTGGAGAGGTCTGCAGGGGTCCCTGTCACGATTCATTCCGAGCAGCTCCGTCACAGAGGACTCTGTGATCTACGGACTGTTCCCAGGGACGCATTCGGAGACTGACATCGAGTGCTGCTGGAAGGTCATCAACTCGGTGAAAGATAACAGAGCTTTATTTGTCGTTCGGTACCGAAGTACCGAACGAAACTACATAGCAGTCATAGAAAAAAAAAAGAACACAAGACACATAACCCCAACACAAACGTCCATCACAGTGACTCCAAACACCCCCTCACTGTGATGGAGGCAACAAAACTTCCCCTCTCTTCCCCACGCCCACGGACAGACAGCTCGTCCCCGACCGACCCGCACAGTCCCCGCACCGGGCGCTGAAACGTCTCGCGGCCGAACCGGGCGATGAAAGGCCCGCGACCAAGCCTTGCGCAGCTAAGTCCCGCAGCCGAGCCGCACCAGCGGTGAAAAGTCCCGCAGCCGAGCCGCACCGGGCGGTGTTAAGTCCCGCAGCCGAGTTGCACCGGGTGGTGTTAAGCCCCGCAGCCGAGCTGCACCGGGCGATGTAAAGTAAAGTCCCGCAGGCGAGTTGCACCGGGCGGTGTTAAGCCCCGCAGCCGAGCTGCACCGGGCGATGTAAGTCCAGCGGCCGATGCTCTTTGGTCTGCCCGATCCTTGTTGGCCTCCCAGCGGAGCGAGATGTCGGTCAAGGAATGTTGCCGACTGGCCCGCTGCAGACTGCAGGAATACGTGCTGAGGGACGCACTGAAGCTTGGTGCTGCCAACGCCAAGGCCCTGTGGGGGAGGACCACAGTCTAGGGGCCTTCCGCTGCTGGACATGGGGGGGCAGGGTGTGGTGGAGAGAGACGCCCCTCCAAATAAGGGATACTGTGTTAATGTAAGTAAATGTCTGTAAATTTGGAAGTGAATGCCTGTATCGAATGTGTAACCTCCGGAAATGTCGGATGGGTTTGTTAAAAAAGATGTTTTGTAAGCGATATTTATTACTTGAATAAAGTATTTTTTGATATAAAAAGTACTGTAGCTGATCTTGTACCACAACTCTGTTTTGCTTCACTGTCCCTATAATCCCTTGATCCTTAAACTTCCTGACATCATCTCTGTTTCGAATGAATTCGGCAACTGACCCTCCTTGGCCTTCCAGAAAATTCCAAAGATTCACCACTTGGAGGAGAAGTGTCTCATCACAGTTCTGTTTGACAGGTTTTGTGCATGTCCTTGTTGAAATACAGATTTGTTATATTCTGAATCGGTATCCTTTTAAAACTCAGTCAGTCTATGATGTGTGCTACATTATATGGAGAATGCTCGGTGCAGTTCACAGGAGTTGCCAATTAACTTATTTCAGTTTGCCTTTGTGTCTTTGTTCTTCACCCTTCTTATCGAGTCCACATCACAAGATGAGAAACTGTTCAACCAGAGCTGAATACACTTCTCTCTCGCCATCTGCCTTCAACGGTGTCTTGTGCTTCTTGTGCGCGGTGGTGGAAAGATTGGTGGAAACAAGGCCGCGTCGTGAACGCTCTTTCCTTGACCCCTCTTCACCTTTATTACTTACTAGAACAAGTGTGCCCGTTCAAAGCGGGCCCGTTGGGCCCGTCCCCACACCGCCCATTTTCTCCTCCCCCAGCCCCACTCTTACTCTCCCCACACCCTCCCCTTGGGCGGGGAGGGAGTGGTGGAGGGAGGGAGGTGTTGAGGATGGAGGGGGGGAGGGTGATGAGAGATGGGGCGGTATTTGTGGAGGGGGGAGAGAGTGAGGGGGGAGGGGGAGGGGAGGAGGGAGGGATGGGGGAGAGGGGAGGGATATGGACCTGCCCTTTTCCCAGTACCCCTCTTTCCCCCACCACCAATTCCCCTCCGCACTACCCCTGTTGTCCCATTCCCCATTCTCAGACCCCCCCCCCCCATCTTCTCTCCCCCAGACACACTCTTAGCATCAGTTAAAGGCCCGGTGGGGGGGGGGGGGTGCGGGGGATCGGATCAGTGAAAAGTCCGGGGGGGGGGTGCAGGAGATCGCATCATTCAAAGGCCCGGGGGGGGGGGGGGGGGGAATAGCGGGGGGGGGGGAGGGGGGAGCGCATTAGTGAAAGGTCCGGGGGGGGGGGGGGGGAGAGAGCATCAGTGAAAGATCCGGGGGGGGGGGGGGGATAGCGGGGAGAGGATCTCCCGGGTGTGGGAGAGAGGAGAGAAGCAAGGGGAGAGAGGGGCACAGACGCACAGCAGCGCCACGCTGAAAGCCTTCAATAAATCAGTAGGAGGGGGGTGCATGGGCATTTTGACGTCACACGCTGAAGGCCATGGAAAAGACGGCTGGAATTTTAAAAAAAAAACTAAACCCTCTGTAACTTAAAAAATATACGACCGAATCAAATAAAAATATCATTTTCCAGCAGCGTTCAGCGTGGTGATTAAGGCGGTGCAAACATCGTGGCGCTACGGTTGACCGTTTTTGCCGAAAATCAGCCGAAAAAATGAGAGATTTAAAAAAAGACTTTTAAACCTCTGTAACTTAAATAATATACGACCGAATTAAATAACAATATCATTTTCGGCAAGCGTCCAGCGGTGTGATTAAGGCGGTGCAAAAATTGTGGCGCTACGCCTCACCGTTTTGCAGAAATCAGCCGAAATCACTGTTACAGATATACATACAAGTCAGAGTTTTAGTAAGATTAGATGGTTATAAGGTCATAAGTGATAGGTGCAGAATTAGGCCATTCGGAATGGCGGGACTGTCATATGTTGAAAGACTGGAGCGACTAGGCTGGAATTTAGAAGGATGAGAGGGGATCTTATCGAAACGTATAAGATTATTAAGGAGTTGGACACGTTAGAGGCAGGAAACATGTTCCTAATGTTGGGGGGGTCCAGAACCAGGGGCCACAGTTTAAGAATAAGGGGTAGGCCATTTAGAACGGAGATGAGGGAAAACTTTTTCAGTCAGAGAGTTGTGAATCTGTGGAATTCTCCGCAGTTGGTGAGACCGCACCTGGAGTAATGTGTGCAAATGTGGTCTCCTAATTTGAGGAAGGACATTCTTGCTATTGAGGGAGTGCAGCGTAGGTTCACCAGGTTAAATCCCGGGATGGCAGGACTGACAGGTGATGAAAGAATGGGTCGACTGGGCTTGTATTCACTGGAAATTAGGATGAGAGGGGATCTTATAGAAACATATAAAATTATTAAAGGACTGGACAGGTAAGATGCAGGAAAATGTTCCTGATGTTGGGGGAGTCCAGAACCAGGGGTCACAGTTTAAAAATAAGGGGTAGGCCATTTAGGACTGAGATGAGGAAAAACTTTTTCACCCAGAGAGTTGTGAATCTGTGGAATTCTCTGCCTCAGAAGGCAGTGGAGGCCAATTCTCTGAATGCATTCAAGAGAGAGCTAGATAGAGCTCTTAAGAATAGCGGAGTCAGGGGGTATGGGGAGAAGGCAGGAACGGAGTACTGATTGAGAATGATCAGCCATGATTACATTGAATGGCGGTGCTGGCTCGAAGGACCGAATGGCCTCCTCCTGTACCTATTGTCTATTGTCTATTATCAAATCTACTCCGTCATTCAATCATGGCTGATTGATCTCTCCCTCCTAACCCCGTTCTCCTGCCTTCTCCCCATAACCCCTGACACCCATACTAAAGAGTTTAGTGGTTAAAAAGAGATTAATTAAAAATCAATAATTAATTCTGCATTAAATGCCAAAGTGAGTTTAAAACTTCTCCACATGGAAGCGTTTTCTAGTGACAGTGTTTAAAGGCCTGGTTTTGAATCTTTAGGCTTTACCCATAATTTTCTAACTTGTAAACCTTGCAAATTTTCTCCATGCATCTCTAATTAATGCAAAACATACCTTTTTTTAAAATAATCTCCCTTGGGTTCCGATATCATTCTGGTATGTCTGTGTCGTATTCTGTCACAACATCCACCTGAGCACATCGAAGGTAGAGGCCTTTCAAAGTGAGGAAGGAGCTTAGAAAGGAGTAAAAAACTAAAGACCCACTTTCCTTGTCACTAAATCTTCACTGGTATTATAATTCCAGCAATATTTCACAGTAGATTTTGGAAATATTTCTTATTCCATTTTATAACTTTCAACGTTGGTATTGCCTTAATATAATTGATGGAAAATTCTTTTCAGATGCAAGTTATTTGTATTTTTCCTCTGATCACTCGAGTAATAACTCAACAAACTTAAATGATGCCCAAGCTTGACCCAGATGTCTGAAGAAGGGTCTCGACCTGAAACGTCACCCATCCCTTCTCTCCAGGGATGCTGCCTGTCCCGCTGAGTTACTCCAGCTTTTTGTGTCTATCTTCAGTTTAAACCAGCATCTGCAGTTCCTTCCGACAATTATCAACTTTGTTGTTTGTTGTATTGTCTGCTTGTTTTAACTTTCAACCTTCAGCCTGATGATAGCAAAAAAAGTAAGGTTTAGTGGATAAATTGAACATAAATTGACCTGCCATAGTTACGGATTCTCAAATTGTAACGTGAAGCTTGCGAACAAAACGCTGTTTAGAAAGTTTAGCATGAGCAGTTTTTGCTGTGGGATTAAGTTTCCGATTTATGTGAAGAAGGCCTGTCTCTCGTTCTAAGATTACGTTCCCATGACCTCCGATTCCACCTGTTGAGTTGTTTCTCCCAAAGAGCACAATCCACTCTATAAAATAACCGTCAGGTTTGGGGACTTCAGTCATAAGTTCTTTAATTCTAGGAGCAGAATTCAGCCGTTTGGCCCATCGAGTCATGGCTGGTCTATCATTCCCTATCAACCCTATTCTCCTGCCTTCTCCCCAAAAGCTTGGCATCCTTGCTAATCAATAATCTGTCAATCTCTTTCTTAAAAATACCTATTTGACAGCTGTCTGTGGCAATAAATTCCACAGATTCACCAACCTTTGACTAAAGAAATTCCTCCTCATCTCCTTTCTATAGGTACATCCTTTTATTCTAGGGCTACACCCTCTCGTCCTAGACTCTCCCACTAGTGGAAACATCCTCTCCACATTCACTCTATCCAGGTCTTTCACTATTCGGTAATTTCAAAAAGTCCCCCCTCATCCTTCTAAATTCCACAGGCCCAGAGCCATCAAACGCTCAGAACTGGAACATGGTGCGGTCAAAATTAATTGAGGCTTGAAGCGCACACGGTCTTGATCATAACTCCAACCTAGGAATGGAAAATCTACTTGTTTTGCAGCATTTCTGCAGAGAAGAAATGGGTGACATTTTGGGTCAAGACCCTTCTTCAGACTGAAAGTCAGAGGAGAGGGAAATGATATATGGAAGGGTAAGATGTGAAAATGACAGATCAAAGCAGAGGTTAATCAGGGAAATGTAGAATGGTTCATTGTTGGCTGAGCGAAGGTGTTAACGAGGCATACAATCAGTAAAATTAATTAGGAGGACAATTAAACCAGTCATAGAGCTAGGGTGGGGGAGGGATGGAGAGAGAGGGAAAGTAAGGGTTAATATATATTGGGCACATTAACCACCTCGGAACCCTCAAAACCAGAGTAGAAGCAAGTCTCCTCCATCCTGAGGACTGGTGAAGAAACATAGAAACATAGAAAATAGGTGGAGGAGGAGGCCATTTGAGCCAGCACCGCCATTCATTGTGATCATGGCTGATCGTCCCCAATCAATACTCCGTGCCTGCCTTCTCCCCATATCCCTTGATTGCACTAGCCCCTCGAGCTCTATCTAGCTCTCTCTTAAATCCATCCAGTGATTTGGCTTCCATTGCCCTCAGTGGCAGAACCAAGATTCATGGGAGGGACAGAATTCATCAAACTAATGTGTGATCTGAGACTGGAGCAAAATTATAGTTTTATTTTGGATTCAACCTATTTGGTAGAATTCACATGCAGATTTGACTAAGGTGGTGAGTAACTGGGCAACAACACATGCCCTCTTTGTTAGAATGGGTAGTCCCAGTGCTTAGGAAACAGAAATTGCAGTGAATTGTGGACGCAGCCCAGACCATCATACAAGCCATCTCCCCTCCATTGACTCTATTCATACATCATCGCTGCCTCGACAAGGCCAGCAGTATAATCAAGGAAGAGTCGCACCCTGGCCACTCCCTCTTCTCCCCTCTCCCATCAGGAAAAAGGTATTGAAGTGTGAAAACGCACACCTCCAGATTCAGGGACAGTTTCTCCCAGTAACCAGAGAGCAGAGTTGAATTACTATCTACCTCTTTGATGACCCTCGGACTAAACTTGATCGGACTTTGCTGGCTTTACCTTGCACTAAACGTTATTCCCTTATCATGTATCTATACATTAAATAAACAAAACATAGAACCATGGAAAATAGGTGCAGGAGGAGGCCATTTGGCTCCGAGCCAGCACTGCCATTCAATATGATCATGGCTGATCATCCAAAATCAGTACCCCGTTCTGGCGTTTTCCCATATCCCTTGATTCCCTTACCCCTAAGAGCTAAACCTAACTCTTTCTTGAAAACATCCAGTGAATTACCTCCTCTGCCTTCTGTAGCAGAGAATTCCACAGATTCCCAGCTCTCTGGGTGAAAAAGTTTTTCCTCATCTCAGTTCAAAATGGCCTACCCCTTATTCTTAAACTGTGACCCCTGGTTCTGGACTCCCCCAACATCGGGAACATTTTCCTGCATCTAGCCTATCCAGTCCTTTAATAATTTTATATGTTTCCATAAGATCCCCTCTCATCCTTCTAATTTCCAGTGAATACAAGCCCAGTCGACCCATTCTTTCATCATCTGTCAGTCCTGCCATCCTGGGATTTAACCTGGTGAACCTACGCTGCACTCCCTCAATAGCAAGAATGTCCTTCCTCAAATTAGGAGACCACATTTGCACACAATACTCCAGGTGCGGTCTCACCAACTGCAGTAGGACCTCCTTGCTCGTAAACTCAAATCCTCTCACAATGAAGGCCAACATGCCATTAGCTTTCTTCACTGCCTGCTGTACCTACATGCTTATTTTCAGTGACTGATGTACAAGCTCACCCAGGTCTTGTTGCACCTCCCCTTCTAATCTGACACCATTCAGATAAAAATCTGCCTTCCTGTTCTTGCCACCAGTGGATAACCTCACATTTATCCACATTATACTGCATCTGCCACGCATTTGTCCACTCACCCAATCTATCCAAGTCACCCTGCAACCTCATAGCATCCTCCTCGCAGCTCACACTGCACCCCACCTTTGTGTCATCCGCAAACTTAGAAATGTTACATTTAATGCCCTCATCTAAATCGTTAATATATATTGTAAACAACTGGGGTCCCAGCACTGAGCCTTGTGGCACCCCACTAATCACTGCCTGCCATTCTGAAAAGGACCCATTAATTCCTACACTTTGCTTCCTTTCTGCCAACCAGTTCTCTATCCAATACTCTACCCCCAATACCATGTACTCTAATTTTGGACACTAATCTCTTGTGTGGGATCTTGTCAAAGGCTTTCTGAAAGTCCAGATACACCACATCCACTGGCTCTCCCTTATCCATTCTACTTGTTACATCCTCAAAAAATTCCAAAAGATTAGTCAAGCATGATTTCCCCTTCATAAATCCATGCTGACTTTGACCGATCCTGTCACTGCTTTCCAAATGCGCTGCTAGAATATCTTTAATAATCGACTCCAGCATCTTCCCCACTACTGATGAAAAGCCTAACTGGTCTATAATTCCCTGTTTTCTCTCTCCCTCCTTTCTTAAAAAGTGGAGTTACATTAGCTACCCTCCAGTCCATAGAAACTGATCCAGTGTCGAGAGAATAGCATCCACAATTTCTAGGGCCACCTCCTTGACTACTGTAGACTATCAGGTCCTGGGGATTAATCTGCCTTCAGTCCCAACAGTTTACCTAACACTATTTTCTGACTAATGTGGATTTCCTTCAGTTCCTCCCTCCCACTAGATCCTCGGTCCCCTAGTATTTCTGGGAGATTGTTTGTGTCTTCCTTTGTGAAGACAGAACCAAAGTACTCATTTAACTGTTCTGCCATTTCTTTGGTTCCCATTATAAATTCACCTGTCTCTGACTGTAAGGGACGTACATTCGTCTTCACTAATCTTTTCATTTTTACATACCTAAAGAAACTTTTACAGGCAGTTTTTATGTTCCCCGCAAACTTTCTTTCATGGTTTTTTCCCACCTCTTAATTAACCCCTTTGTCCTCTGTTGAGTTCTAAATGTCTCCCAGTCCTCTGGTTTGCCGTTTCCTCTGGCCAATTTATTTGCCTCTTTCTTGGATTTAACACTATCCTTGACTTCCCTCGTCAGCCACGGTTGAGCCGCCTTCCCAGTTTTATTTTTTCATTGGACAGGGATGAACAATTTTTGGAGTTCATCCATGCGGTCCTTAAATCTTTGCCATTGCATCTCCACTGTCAACCCTTTCAGTATCATTTGCCAGTCTATCCCAGCCAGTTCCCGTCTCATACCTTCAAAGTCTCCTTTATTCAAGTTCAGGACACTAGTCTGAGTTAACCGTATCACACTCCATCCTAATGCAGAATTCCACCATATTATGTCCACTGTTGCCCAAGGGGCCTTGCACAAGATTGCTAAAGGGCCTGTCCCACTTTAGGCGATTTTAAGGCGACTGCCGGTGACTAGGCTGTCGCCGACAGTTCGCCGGGGTGTCGCGGGCATGACCGTGAAGAGTCTTCCAGAAATCGTAGTGGATCTCAGCGCGTCGCTGAAAAATCATCCGGAGTGAAATTTCTCGGTGCCAGCTGGCTTGTCGCCAGGTATCGTTGCATATTGCGGGCGCTGTCGCAAGCTGTCCCCAGGTTTGCAAGGTTGTCTTAGATGCATTTAGAAGCACATTATATTAAAATAAGTAAAGTCATTTAAAAATACCATAAAATGCTTGTGTTTAACCAATTTATTTACTGTCAAGACATTTGACAGGTAGATTGGAGGCGGCAGTTTGACGGTCAGGTAAGCGTGGGAATTTTGCAATGTTTATGGCCATCAGCCATTACATTTAAAGTGGGCTCTCAACCCAGATATGCAACACAGAAACCAGTTATGCATCTCCCGTACATTTTCAAAGAATGCCCACAAACTTTTAACAAAAATCCACTTAACCACTTTTAAAAACCTTTTTTTTTTAATACAGCTATTAGTAAACTGGAAGTAAATCCAGTTTATGCCTTGTTACATTTATGCTTGGTTTTTAAGTAACCCATACAAGATATTATAATTCAAAACTCTCAAGTACTTACCGACTTGTCAGTGATTTCAGCAAAAATTAGGACACTGGAGAAGCATTGACAGCGTGGGAATTTTGCAACGTTTCCGAAGACGCTGTAATCTCGACCTGACTCGGCATTGTCGTGGTCATTGTCATCAGGGATCTGCTACGACTTTGGCAGTCACCTTAAAATCGCCTAAAGTGGGACAGGTCCTTAATTAATCCTTCCTCATTACACAATACCCAGTCTAGGATGGCCTGCCCTCTAGTTGGCTCCTATACATATTGGTTTAGAAACCCATCCCATATACAATCCAGGAAATCCTCCTCCTCAGCACTGTTGCCAATTTGTTGGCCCAATCTATATACGTAGATTAAAGTCACCCATGATAACCGCTTGAGTGCTATCATGTATGATCTTTCTACTGACTGGATAGCTCGCAATAAAAGCTTTTCACTGTACCTCGGTACACGTAACAGTAATAAACTAAACTAAAAGGTGTGTGTGACAAATAAACGACTTGACTTGACTTGACTAAACAGTGTTTACCCTGAAATTGAAAGTACCGTTAGTATCAAAAGTATCGAAAGTAATCTGGCCACAAGAATTCTGTCAGAAGTACCTGAATCACACTGTATTTTATCCCCTGTTAAACTGTTATGGTTGGAATTGTAGATTGTAGATTGTGTTGTAAATTGGGGCAAATTGTGTATCTTATCAGCTCACTCTGTCTCTCTAGTGGCAGCAGATGGGTAATACAACAGATGATACCTGGTACAACATTATGTAGTATTAGTATAGAACTTTATTGTCATTCGGTACAAGTACCGAACGAAATTACAGCAGTCACAAAACACAACAAAAAAAAGAAAAAAGTACCCAGGACACACGACCCCAACACAAACATCCATCACAGTGAGTCCAAACACCCCCTCACTGTGATGGAAGGCAACAAAACTTCCACTCTCTTCTAGGAAGGAACTGCAGATGCTGGTTTAAACCGAAGATGCAGAAGAAGGGTTTCGACCTGAAAAGTAACCCATTCCTTCTCTCCAGAGATGCTGCCTGTCCCGCTGTGTTACTCCAGCTTTTTGTGTCTATCCTCGTATAATATTGCTGCCTCTGGAATTATCACTGGAACTTGTTGCATTCGAATGATCACATACACAAAAATGTGAAACTTTCAGAGGAATAAATAAGGAAGGCTAAAAATAGTCTACATTTTGAAAGCACAATGTATAAAATACGGCAACAAATCCAGACAAGGAACCGTTTTCTCTTATGATCATATGCTGTAAAGACTCCAATACTGAATTGTTACAGAAAATCTGCATTGAGACTGTTAGTGGCTTCCTTAATCTTCATGTTAACGACAGTAAAGTTGTCTTCTATTTTATTTTAGGTTACTGTAATACCAGTTGTAAAAACAACTTCCTTTAGAAACATAGAAACATAGAAAATAGGTGCAGGAGTAGGCCATTCGGCCCTTCGAGCCTGCACCGCCATTCAATATGATCATGGCTGATCATCCAGCTCAGTAACCTGTACCTGCCTTCTCTCCATACCCCCTGATCCCTTTAGCCACAAGGGCCACATCTAACTCCCTCTTAAATATAGCCAATGAACTGGCCTCAACTACCTTCTGTGGCAGAGAATTCCACAGACTCACCACTCTCTGTGTGAAGAAATGTTTTCTCATCTCGGTCCTAAAAGACTTCCCCCTTATCCTTAAGCTGTGACCCCTGGTTCTGGACTTCCCCAACATCGGGAACAATCTTCCCGCATCTAGCCTCTCCAACCCCTTAAGAATTTTATATGTTTCAATAAGATCCCCCCTCAGTCTTCTAAATTCCAGCAAGTATAAGCCTAGTCTATCCAGTCTTTCTTCATATGAAAGTCCTGCCATCCCAGGGATCAATCTGGTGAACCTTCTCTGTACTCCCTCTAAGGCTAGAATGTCTTTCCTCAGATTAGGAGACCAAAACTGTACACAATACTCCAGGTGCAGTCTCACCAAGGCCCTGTACAACTGCAGCAGAACCTCCCTGCTCCTATACTCAAATACTCTTGCTATGAATGCTAACATACCATTCGCTTTCTTCACTGCCTGCTGCACCTGCACGCTTGCTTTCAATGACTGGTGCACCATGACACCCAGGTCACGTTGCATCTCCCCTTTTCCTAATTGGCCACCATTCAGGTAATACTCTGCTTTCCTGTTCTTGCCGCCAAAGTGGATAACCTCACATTTATCCACATTATATTGCATCTGCCATGCATTTGCCCACTCGCCTAATCTATCCAAGTCACTCTGCAGCCTCCTAGCATCCTCCTCGCAGCTAACACTGCCACCCAGCTTCGTGTCATCCGCAAACTTAGAGATATTGCATTCAATTCCCTCGTCCAAATCATTAATATATATTGTAAATAACTGGGGTCCCAGCACTGAGCCTTGCGGTACCCCACTAGTCACTGCCAGCCATTCCGAAAAGGACCCGTTTATTCCTACTCTTTGCTTCCTGTCCGCCAACCAATTCTCTATCCACCTCAACACTGAACCCCCAATACCGTGTGCTTTAAGTTTGTACCCCAATCTCCTATGTGGGACCTTGTCGAAGGCCTTCTGAAAGTCCAGATATAACACATCGACTGGTTCTCCCTTATCCACTCTACTAGTTACATCCTCGAAAAATTCTATAAGATTCGTCAGGCATGATTTGCCTTTGGTAAATCCATTTGCCTTTCATAAATCCTTTGCCCTGCATCTGTACACTGTGGATGGCTCGAGTGTAATCATGTATAGCTTTTCTCTGCCTGGTTAAAAAAAATACGATTGTGCTCATCCAAGAAAGAGATTATGCTTATCCAAGAAATCCAAGGAAGAGGCATATAAATTGGCCAGAGGAAGCTGCAAACCAGAGAAATTTAGAATTCAACAGAGGAGGACAAAGGGGTATGGGGAGAAGGCAGGAACGGGGTACTGATTGAGAATGATTAGCCATGATCACATTGAATGGCGGTGCTGGCTCGAAGGCCCGAATGGCCTCCTCCTGCAACTATTGTCTATTGGGTTAATTATTTAAGAGGGGAAAAATAGAGCATGAAAGAAAGCTTGTGGGGAAGATAAAAACTGACTGTAAACGCATGTAGAGATACGTGAAGAGGAAAGGATTAGTGAAGACAAATGTAGGTCCCTTCAGAGACAGGTGAATTTGATGATTGAGGTGTCACTTGTCAAATAGTTTTACCAAGCCTTGCAGGATGACCTTTGTTAATAAATTAGACAAAAATAGGCACCAGAGGCTTTAATGTCTGATCATGTAAAACAAGCAAATAGTTTCAGTTTAGTGTATTGCCACGTGTAGCCAGGTACAGTGAAAAGCTTTTGTTGCGTGCTAACCAGTCAGCGGAAAGATTGACATGATTGCAATCGATCCATTTACAGTGTACAGATACATGATAAGGGAATAGCTTTTAGTGCAAGGTAAAGCCAGCAAAGTTCGATCAAGGATAGTCCGAGGGTCACCAATGAGGTAGATAGTAGTTCAGCACTGCTCTCTGGTTGTGGTGGGATGATTTAGTTGCCTGATAACAGCTGGGAAGAAACTGTCCCTGAATCTTTTGCAATTGCTTTTGCAATTACTGCTTTGCCTTTGTTTTGGCTGTGACATTTGAAGATTATTCTGAATCTTTTGTATTTTTGCAGAGTGCCCATTTGGCTATGATTGACACACTGATGATGGCTTACACTGTGGAAATGATCAGCATTGAGAAAGTGGTCTCTTGTGTGCAGCAGTTCACAAACTTCTTCCCAGCCACAGAACTACCCTATGACATTGAAGATGCCATTGTCTGCTGGATAAATAAGGTAAAATGCCACCAATCTGATGAAATGAAATTGTTCAGCAACGGTTGAGAATGGTGATAACTGAAGTATCGTATCGTGTGGGAATAAGGCTTGTCCGAAGGAACTGCAGATCATAAGTGATAGGAGCAGATTTAGGCCATTCGGCCCATCATCTACACCATTCAATCATGGCTGATTTATCTTTCCTTCCTAACCCCATTCACCTTCCTTCTCCCTATAACCTCTAACACCATACTAATCAAGAATCTATTTATCTCTGCCTTAAATATATCCACTGACCTGGCCTCCACAGCCTTCTGTGGCAAATAATTCCACAGATTCACCACCCTCTGACTAAAGTAATTCTTCCTCATCTCCTTCCTAAAAGAATGTCCTTTAATTCTGAGGCTGTGACCTCTAGTCCTAGACTCTCCCACTAGTGGAAACATCCTCTCCACATCCACTCTACCTAAGCCTTTCGCTATTCTGTACGTTTCAATGAGGTCCCTCCTCAATGCTGGTTTACACTGAATTACATTCTAAAGCTTATTATAAGATCAGGTGGGAACTCAGCTGAAATATTCCTAGAGTTAGCTCGCAGAAAGAGGTCACAGCTTTAATTTGGCTTTGTTTAATAGTTGCAAAGCATTTTCATTTGCTTCTTTTTACCCAAGGCACATATCATAATTTACATCTGCAACCAGCGTTTGGCTGCTAAAGCCTACTCTGGCTTTTAATAGAATTACTAGTTCAGCACTATTTGCCTGCACCAAACCTAGAATATTTCATTTTTCTTTCCACCCCCGCCCCAGTAGTCAATAATTCTATGTATCTTTGACTTGAACTTACTTAGCTACGGAACCTTAACAGCCACCTCAGACAGAGATTTCCAAAAATTCACTCCAATATGAATGGATTTTTTAAAACTTATCTCTACATTGCATGGAGACATGACTCACCTCTAGCTCTACAGGCTCTGCCGTCCAGCCCAAAGCTTTCACAGTCCCATCACTTGGCGTCGTTGGATAAAGGGAGAGGCGGAGGCATCTGCCTCATGGGAAACTCTTCGTGGTGTATGGACATGGTGGGCTTGTCCAACTCCTGCTCTTCCCACCTGGAGCATCTGCCAGTTGATGTTGGATCAACTGCTTCCCATCCACCTCCCTTGGGAATTCACCTCCATCATCATGTCTACAGTCTATATTCCCCCCCCCCCCCCACCGGCCTGATGTTTGGTTTGCACGAGGAACTGTGGTCAACAAACCCCAGATGGCATATCCCAACGTCTCTCTGTCATTGCCAGGGACTTCGATTGGATTAGTTTGTAGAAGACACATCCAAACTCTGATGAGCACATTTCCTGCAGCACCAGAGGACCAGGTACTCTTCACCATTGCTACTCCATCTTCAGAGTCAGTTATTACTCCATCCCTTGCCTGCACTTTGGAAAATCAGACCACCCAGCTGTGCTGCTTTATGCTGGATCCAGACAGTGACTAAAGAGTGGAGCTCCGGTGGTGACGATAGTAACGAGATGGTCAGAGGAGGCAGATTTTGTGATTGTTTGGACATGGTAGAACGGATTATGTTCAAGACTTGGCAGCAGATCTGAACGAATACAGCACGGTTGTTACCAACTTCATGAAGAAGTATTCCTACCAAGACCAGCCAAGCGATCCTTAACCAGAAGCCTTGGCTGAGCCAGAAGATGCTCAATATATGGAGAACCAGATCTGTGACAACCACGTCAGGCGATACATGGAGTCCAGGTACGACCTCCTGAAGGCCATCAAGAAAACAGAGACACCATTGGTCTAAACTGGAGGGTCAGAATGATGGTGTTCCCTGGCTACATTATTAAAACCTGCATGGACCAACTGGCTGGAGTTTGCGGACATCATCAACATCTCACTACTACCGTCCAAGGTCCCCCCCTTACTTCAAAAGGGTATCCATAATACCAGTGCCCAAGAAGAGTAATGTAATATATGTAAGAATGAACTGCAGATGCTATTTTACATCAACGATAGACACAAAATGCTGGAGTAACCCAGTGGGTCACGCAGCTGGTGTCTGGTGAAAAGGAGTCGGTGACGTTACGGGTCCGGACTGAAGAAGGGTACAGGCGCCTGAAAACCATGACCTCCAGGTTGAAAGAACAGCTTCTTGCGATCATCAGGTTCGTGAACCAAAGATGGACACAAAGTGCTGGAGTAACTCAGCACTGAAGAAAGGTTCCGACCCAAAATGTCACCCATCCTTTATTCCCCACTGAGTTACTCAAGCACTTTGTGTCTATCTGTGATAGAAACCAGCATCTGCAGTTTTGTTGTTTCTGTAGGTTCTTGAACCACCCTGCACAACCCTAACCACAACCCTCCCAGCACTTAACTACTATCGGCATTGTATGAGGTTGCACTATTATGGTTTGGTTTATCTAGTATAACTGATAATTTATTGTGTCCATATTTGTTGTGTTGTTGCGTTCAATGTGCCTGCAAATCAACAGTAAGTAAGAACATCATTGTTCCATTCCTGGTGTATATGACAACTATTCTTGACTCATCTCTTGATTTGACTCTCTGACCCCATGTTTCATGCACTCAGCCAGGGGAAGCATGTTTCAATGCGATTATGTCTAATTCTTTCCCTGTGAGTGTAGGTCCAGTCTAATCTAATGAATCGTCACGGCACACCCTCAATTGCAAATATATCTCGTCTTTACAGGAAGAGTAAGCCACTTCTCAGTATTTCAGGCACAGTTGTGGCTGGTACTACATAATTCGAGCAAGAATACTCTACTCTCGTGCTCCTTCACTACAGTCCAGTAATAGGTTTACTTTCCTAATTGCTTGGTACAGCTACATGTTTCTGAGCAGGACATTGGCACAGCGGTTTCTCTCAGCTCCAGGGCCTTGAGTGTTTTCTCCATGTGACCACATGGATTTCTGTTGGATGCTCCAGTTTCATTCCCACATCCTAGAAGACACGCGGAGAGTCAACTTTGTTTAGTTTTGAGATACAGCACGGAAACAGGCCCCTTCGGCTCAACGAGTCCACACCGACCAGCGATACCCGCACACTAATGCTATCTTACACACACTAGGGACAATTTTACATTAATACCAAGCCAATTAACCTACAAACCTGTAGGGGGAAAAAAATGCAGATGCTGGTTTAAATCAACCTACAAACCAGTACGTCTTTGGAGTGTGGGAGGAAACCGAAGATATCGGAGAAAACCCATGCGGTCTTGTGGAGAACGTACAAACTCCGTACAGACAGCACCCGTAGTCGGAATCAAACCTGGGTCTCTGGTGTTGTAAGCGATGTAAGGCAGCAACTCTACCGCTGTGCCACCCCAATTGGCCACTAAGTGGCTCTGTCAGCATTTTCCAAGCTCTTGCCATGTTAAAGAGAGTCTCGTTTTCTTCTTAAGAAAATAACTGCAGATGCTGGTACAAATCGAAGGTATTTATTCACAAAATGCTGGAGTAACTCAGCAGGTCAGGCAGCATCTCGGGAGAGAAGGAATGGGTGACGTTTCAGACTGAAGAAGTGTCTCGACCCGAAACGTCACCCATTCCTTCTCTCCCGAGATGCTGCCTGACCTGCCGTTACTCCAGCATTTTGTGAATAAATACCTTTGTTTTCTTCTTTATCTCCAAGGTGGATGACTTCACAATTTCTATTATGCAAAACATTTTCCTTCTCACCTTAAATTTTCTATTTTAATATTTAATAGGAACCTGACAGGCAACATGTTCACACGGAAGGTGGTGGGTAAATGGAGCTAGCTGAGTCAGCTACTATAACAACATTTAAAAGATATTTAGACAGGTGCATGGATAGGGCGGCTGTAGAGGGATATGGGTGGAAGGTGGGCAGATTGCACCTTGGGTGGGCATGGGCAAGTTGGGCTGAAGGGCCTGTTACCGTGCTGTACAAGTCTAAAAGAGAATTTGTAATGGCACAATAGGAATTGCAATTCAAAGCAATAAAAGTATAAACATTTTAATTACTACCAACAAGATTCTGGTGATAATTAGAGCCTTTTAAAAAGTAATGTTTTATAATTGAAGAGATGTTCTTCATTGTTGATATCTCTGACAACTGTTAGCAATGAGAGCGTTTACATTTTCTGTGTTTACCACCGCTAATAATAGGCAAATAATTAAAGGGTTTTTGCCTGAGAATTGAACTTGAACTCAGTTACAGTACGGGAAAATATCTATTCTTAAGCTTAATGCAGTTCTGTTCAGAAAGTACGGGTTTCCACAGTGGAGTCATCAGGACTCGGCCTTTTCTATGCCCTTTACTGTTGGTGTAAGCTTGCTCTTTTGCTCCTTGCAGTCAATACTAATTCTGGCATTGGCCATCGACAGTGGAGTCTCAAACTACAGTGGTGTCTCAAACCCAGGGCCTTGTAGAAGCTGAAGAAATGTTTTCTAGCACCACAGCTACTGACACTGTTGCATACTGCAAACTTTGGTGACTGCATTTGACCATATCACCCAACCAATTCAGCTCACAGTCTCAGTTTGGTTTAGTTTAGTTTAGAGATACAGCGTGGAAACAGGCCCTTCGGCCCACCGAGTCCATGCCGACCAGCGATTCCTGCACTCGAACACTATCCTACACACACTAGGGACAATTTACTATTTTACCAAGCCAATTAACCTACAAAACCTGTACATCTGTGGAGTGTGGGAGGAAACCGGAGCAGCCTGGAGAAAACCCATGCGGCCTCGGTGTGAAGGTTCCAAACTCTGTACAGACTGCACCACTAGTCAGGATTGAACCTGGGTCTCCAGCACTGTAAGAGAGCAACTCTACCACTGCACCACCATGTGCCGTGACGATGTTGGAGATAATATCATGCCCAGACCTTTTGAAGACTAAGGGGCTTTCAATTGGAAGTTTAGAATTTATGAAATATAGAATTATAATACAACTTGATTTTATATGTAAACCTGAATGTGCAAGAGCATTTCGAGAGAACTTAGTGGGAAGGTGATCAAACAGAGTTATAGGGATGGAGCAGGACAGTGACTATAAGACTGGTCAAAGAGGGAGGTTTTAAGGAGTACAGTGAGAGATGAAGGCAGGGATGGTTCAATAATGAAATTCTAGAGATTAGTACTTTGGCCTCCAGTGGATAGTTTAGTTTAATTTAGAGATACAGTGCGGAAACAGGCCCTTCGGCCCACCGGGTCCGTACCGACCAGCGATCCCCGCACATTAACGCCACCCTGCACACACGAAGGACAATTTTTACATTTACCAAGCCAATTAACCTGCAAACCTGTACGTCTTTGGAGTGTGGGAGGAAACTGAACATCTCGGAGAAAACCCACGCAGGAGAACGTACAAACTCCGTACAGACAGCACCCATAGTCAGGATCAAACACGGGTCTCCGGCGCTGCATTCATTGTCAGGCAGCAACTCTACCGCTGCGCCACCCTTATGAGTTAGTGAATCTGATAATACTTGAGGCCGAAATTGGTGCTGGAAGAAGTTGCAGAGACTAGAAGGGTGAGGCCATGGGGATTTAAAAGTGAGATAAAGAAATTTAAAATCCAAGTGTACTAAACTTGGAATCTTTTGCACAATTATTTGAGATGGGTCCCGACCCGGAACGTCACCTATCCACATTTTCCAGAGATGCTGTATGACTCGCTGAGTTACTCTAGCACTCTATTTCTTTCTTCAAAGCAGTTGTCCACTTTATGCTATTCTCATGCCCTTTCCTCGCAATGTTTAACAGAGAAACATAGAAAATAGGTGCAGGAGTAGGCCATTCGGCCCTTCGAGCCTGCACCGCCATTCAATATGATCATGGCTGATCATCGACCTCAGTATCCTGTACCTGCCTTCTCTCCATACCCCCTGATCCCTTTTGCCACAAGGGCCACATCTAACTCCCTCTTAAATATAGCCAATGAACTGGCCTCAACTACCCTCTGTGGCAGAGAATTCCACAGATTTACCACTCTCTGTGTGAAAAAAAAAGTTCTCATCTCAGACGTAAAAGACTTCCCCCTTATCCTTAAACTGTGACCCCTTGTTCTGGACTTCCCCAACATCGGGAACAATCTTCCTGCATCTAGCCTGTCCAACCCCTTAAGAATTTTGTACGTTTCTATAAGATCCCCCCTCAATCTTCTAAATTCCAGCGAGTACAAGCCGAGTCTATCCAGTCTTTCTTCATATGAAAGTCCTGCCATCCCAGGAATCAATCTGGTGAACCTTCTCTGTGCTCCCTCTATGGCAAGAAAGTCTTTCCTCAGATTAGGAGACCAAAACTTTACGCTGTGCCAATGACCTGTACAACTGCAGCAGAACCTCCCTGCTCCTATACTCAAATCCCCTCGCTATGAATGCCAACATACCATTCGCTTTCTTCACTGCCTGCTGCAACTGCATGCCTACTTTCAATGACTGGTGTACCACGACACCCAGGTCTTGTTGCATCTCCCCTTTTCCGAATCGGCCACCATTCAGATAATAGTCTGCTTTCCTGTTCTTGCCACCAAAGTGGATAACCTCACATTTATCCACATTATACTGCATCTGCCATGCATTCGCCCACTCACCTAACCTATCCAAGTCACCTTGCAGCCTCCTAGCATCCTCCTCACAGCTAACACTGCCCCCCAGCTTCGTGTCATCCGCAAACTTGGAGATGTTGCATTCAATTCCCTCATCCAAATCATTAATATATATTGTAAATAGCTGGGGTCCCAGCACTGAGCCTTGCGGTAGGTACCCCACTCGTCACTGCCTGCCAGTGACTAGCCATTATGTTTTTAATGAACAATGAAATGTAACATGAGACCAGCGAATGTTTGTGATTTGTGAAACATACATCAAAATTGGCCTAAAATGTGAAATAAATAAATGCAGCATCTGCATTTGTATAATTGTGAGGTGAAACGTATCACACAGAGGGTCTGCACTGCCTGTTCATTTTGGTGCTACAACCCGGTCACCTTGAAATCTCTCTGCCCACATCCAGCATGTTGGACTCTGCAGTGCCCTTTATTCTCCTGTAACAAAGTTCATTGCTGCATAAATAGTGGATAGATTTTAGATTTAGATTTAGAGATACAGCGCGGAAACAGGCCCTTCTGCCCACCGAGTCCGCGCCGCCCAGCAATCCCCGCACACTAACACTATCCTACACACACTAGGAACAATTTTTACATTTACCCAGTCAATTAACCTACATACCTGTACGTCTTTGGAGTGTGGGAGGAAACCGAAGATCTCGGAGAAAACCCACGCAGGTCACGGGGAGAACGTACAAACTCCGTACAGATGGCGCCTGTAGTCAGGATCGAACCTGAGTCTCCGGCGCTGCATTCGCTGTAAGGCAGCAACTCTACCGCTGCGCCACCCGAAACGTCACCCATTCCTTCTCTCCTGAGATGCTGCCTGACCTGCTGAGTTACTCCAGCATTTTGTGAATAAATACCTTTGAATTGACAGTAAGGTTTGTTTCAATACTATCAATGACAACGGAATAATGACAACGGAATAAATACCTTCGATTTGTACCAGCATCTGCAGTTATTTTCTTACACTTACTGTCAATTCATCTCTGTGATCTCTCCTGCTTTTGTCAATCTACTGTACTTGCTTATGTATTGCCTTACATTTCCTGTTGGAATCTCTTGCATGGATACAAAGCTACTGGTCAGTAGCTTGTAAATGACAAAGTTTGCAGATGTTTACAGCAGTGTTGCCTATATTGAATATGATCTTAAATATTTTATTTTTCTGCTTGATCCAGGTAAACGGACATTTGAAGGCAATAGTTTGCCAGGAGCAGAAGCTGAGGCCACCACTGGTTCAGGAAATACCTGGAAATCAAAGGGTAGGAACTCGGAGTAAACTTGATCAATAGCATTGTATTTCTTAGAAACAACTTCAGTGTGCATGTATGAAAACAAACTTTATTGCCTGAAGAATGTGCCTGCTGCCTTGCCTGTCAAAATAGTAGGATGACTATCTGTCTTTTAAATCATTGTCGAATCATTTTTTAGAGGTAGTGTGTTTACAGGGGTAACATTCTGTACTTTGAAGAATACTCTTTGGTTTCATGGAAATCCCTGATACAAGACATTCTTTGATATTTCATTAAACAAAGCCCAAATGGCATTGTAGGAATGCAGAAAATCTAGATTGCTTCAAATGAATAAACTGAGTTGGAGTTCTTGGCTAGATTCCAATTGATTTAGTGATACAAATCCTATAGTTGGAAATAAGTATTATCATTACAGTGACTTTTATATATTCTGTTTATGAACCCATTATTTTAATGCTCCCAACATTTTGTGATTTTTTTTCCCATACCGGTTCAGAAACTCAGAGTGGCAATTCCTGTTCCCCTACATCATCTTGGTCTCATGTTAAGTGATGTTTGGTCTTTTTTGGTCAACTGATAAAAGTCATATTTTCCCCAGCCAAAATCTAACGGCATTTAGCAACAGAGGCAAAATGTGCTGGTGAGGATTGGCGCTCACTATGGAGAACGTTTCATTGTGCAGCAACTGCAGTGTTGCACAGATTCCAATTGAATTGAATACTTTATTGTCACATGTGACAAGGCACAGTGAAATTCTTTGCTTGAATAACCAAGGTATGCAATAGTCACCACATAAAGGGTGCTTCCAAAGTCACAAAGTTTCCCACGGCAGGTCCACCCTTGATCTCCCCTTCGCTGGGTCTTCCTTTGTTAAGTGGCATCAGTGCCGAAAATCTCGATCAGTTTAGGAAGAATTGCAATAATTTAACTGAAATAGATGGGCACGGTGGCGCAGCGGTAGAGTTGCTGCCGTACAGCGCTTGCAGCGCCGGAGACCCGGGTTCGATCTGACCCGGGTTCACTAAGGGTGCCGTCTGTACGGCGTTTGTACGCTCTCCCCGTGACCTGCGTGGGTTTTCTCCGAGATCTTCGGTTTCCTCCCACACCCCAAAGATGTACAGGTTTGTAGGTTAATTGGATTGGTAAATGTAAAAATTGTCCCTAGTGTGTGTGTGTGTGTGTAGGATAGTGTTAATGTGCGGGGATCGCTGGTCGGCGCGGACCTGGTGGACTGAAGGGCCTGTTTCCGCGCTGTATCTCTAAACTAAACTAACGTAAACTAGATAAGCCAACATAAATAATCACTTTTAGAAGCTAAAGATAGATACAAAATGCTGGAGTAACTCAGTGGGAGAGACCTGCCCCGCTGAGTTACTCCAGCATTTTGTGTTTATCTTCCAACACTGTGCAGTTTGTTGCAGTGGTTGGTTTGTTGCCATTTGTTTAATGTCAAAGTGAATATTTGTCATATGTGAATTTGTCTTTCACTTCAGCAATAAACAAATAAAAACCTGCTGGGGTAACTGAGCGCATCTGTGGGATCACTGGTCTATTATCACAGATGCTGCTCGATCCGCTGAGTTCCTACAGCAGTTTGTTTTTCTCCAAATTCAAGCATTTGCCAAGAATTAAATGTGCACTGCATGTGGCTAATTTAGTTGAGGTACAATCAGTCATTATTTTCCCCTCAAATCAGCTGCAGATTCATGGTGCTGAAGAATGTACAGGAAAAATCTGCATGTGTGCATTTCACATGCATGTCTCCTGTGTCCCTTACTCATCTCTCATGTCCCTGCAGAGATTTATTGCAAAAGGAAGCCAATTAATCCCATGTTATTCTTTGAATTTGATAATTTGGTGTCTGGCAGATAGTATTTTCTGAAGCTAAAGATCTGATATAAATCGCCACGGTGTGCTCGATTGTTCTGTGCAGACATTCATTCTGCACGGGGGCAGGTGAATCCGAGCTCCAACTTCAGCAATTAACATCACAATTATCTTTCAATCCCATTTGGCCATTGAGAAGCAGAGTAGCCAAATGGCATCAAGTTTAAAAAGTCCAAGTAGTAATCTGCAATTATCAAACGAATGAAGCGAAAAGTGATTCATGGAAAAGATGGGGTTTCTGTGCTGTATAACGCTGACAGTCTCTCCGATCCTCCGCACTGTTCCAATGCAAGCTCATCCTCCATCCGAGCATGTTGTGACCTTCCATGCCAAGTATCAAGTTCGACAACTTTTGTTAATGCACTCTCTCTGTGTAAGAACTAGCCTTTTACAATGCAAGTCATCCAGTTATAATACTGACCTGGCTTTCTCTCTCCATTTACACAGCCTGATCTGGTGGGCATTTCACAATATTTTGAACACCTTTGTCTAGTTTTGCTCTCTAAGTGCAAATCCCTCAACCACCACCTACCCACATGTTCAACCTGTCCAAATCCCTCAACCACCACCTACCCACATGTTCAACCTGTCCAAATTTGCTCCAATCCCATCACAGATGTGCCCTGTCTTTGTCTTTCACAACTTATAATTCATTTGTTTTTCTCATTTTCCCAGTTCTGATAAGCCTTCAACTCCTCCCCCCCTCAGATGCTGCCTGACCTGTTGAGTGCTTCCAACATCTTCTGTTTCATTACCATTCCTTTAAACTGTGTGACCATTTCTTCCTGCATAGTTTGCATGTGTAAGAGACAGAGAACACCCATCTTGCATTTAAGATTCTGAAAGAGGCAAATGCACCCAGAATAGCAAAGGCTAATATTTCACAAACCCTTTCAGTTCATTTATCTTTTCATCATCAATGCGAGGGAGGTAATGGATTTTGAAGTAGCACATATGAACCTTGACGAAATTGTGACTTTCTTTTTTTTCCTCTCATTGCTTCCATCTTTTCTCTCTCCCTGATGCTGCTTCCTCTGAAGTCTCCTACCAAATGGTATTGGAAACTGGTTCCTGTAAGTTAATTCAACGAGTAGTGATCACTGTATTTGTGAATATATCATTTTCTCTGTTGCCCGTTCTGATTAGCACACGTTGTTTTTCACCCGCTGTGATCCATCGTCATTTTCTGCTATTAATCTTCATTTCCGCTGTCCATTTTATTTGAAGATGAATCGCACCATTCTTGCCGCTTCCATTCACTCCTCTCCCTTGTATCAGATGTTTACTTTTTAAGGAGTTTCCTTGGTTTAAGATTTTTTTTAAATGTGTCAATTTGGAAGTTTGTATTGAGTATGTATGTGTGTGATGAATTAGCTGATGAATTAGTCCATTCTGACTATGAACACAGCACAGGTAAAAATCTGTTTTTTATTCGTCACTCAGACAAGGATGTTAATTAATAGCACAGGTTGTATACATTGCATGTATTGGAGTCCACAATTCAACACATTTGCTTCAAGCAAAAATCTCAGGATGAAACCATTTACAGCAATTTATTCAAAAAATATAGGGCATCCTGTGGGTTCAGTATTAAAGAATGGACAGCAAGTTTTGGAAATTATTACAAATGTGAATGAAAAAAATGTTTACTGTACATAATATTTCACATTGTCAAGTCACCATTAAGACATCCCAAGCACTTCAATGCCTATTAGGTATGTAGTAATTGTGGGCACTATTGCATAGAAACATAGAAAATAGGTGCAGGAGGAGACCATTCGGCCCTTTGAGCCAGCACCGCCATTCATTGTGATCATGGCTGATCGTCCCCAATCAATAACCCGTGCCTGCCTTCTCCCCATATCCCTCGATTCCACTAGCCCCTAGAGCTCTATCTCTAACTCTCTCTTAAACCCATCCAGTGATTTGGCTTCCACTGCCCTTTGTGGCAGAGAATTCCACAAATTCACAATTCTCTGGGTGAAAAAGTTTCTTCTCACCTCAGTTTTAAATGGCCTCCCCTTTATTCTAAGGCTGTGGCCTCTGGTTCTGGACTCGCCCAACATTGGGAACATTTTTCCTGTATCTATCTTGTCCAGTCCTTTTATAATTTTATATGTTTCTATAAGATCCCCTCTTATCCTTCTAAACTCCAGTGAATACAAGCCCAGTCTTTCCAACCTTGCAAGTTAAATAATGTTGGTTTAACATTTAATTCAAAAGACAACTTCTCCAATATTAAAGCATTTGCTCAGTTTGGTCACAAAGTTTAGACGGCATCTCTAATCGCTGGACCCAAAGATCATAACCTGCTGGAAGAGCGAGTCCAACAGCATCTTCGACCTCACTGCGGACATGTTGTGAGATGAGCTTACTGTCTGGGGTTTTAGTGACCAAGCCAGGTTACCTGGTTCACTAATTGGATTTCTGCAATGACGGTACAAGGCAGAGAGGGAAGTGTAAACTACAATTCAAATCAGACACAGAAAGAAAAATGAAGAAAAGGGTAAAATGTCTGAAGAAGGGTCTCGACCCAAAACGTCACCCATTCCTTCTCTCCAGAGATGCTGCCTGACCCGCTGAGTTACTCCAGCATTTTGTGTCTACCTAGGGTAAAATGGGATTAGGGGAGAATTTAAAAAAAATGAACATTTGCGAAAAACATGACAATTTTATATTATCCCGTTAAAACCAAAAGCAATGAGGATATTTCTACTTAAACCTTTTTAAAATAGTTCTCAAGAAGTAGAGTGATAATGTTTTTGAAATAATGGTGACTTGTGTTGAACCACTCGTGTGCTGTACATAATAATGGGTTTGGTTCTTGTAGCTAAGTCAATCTTGCTGTAGATCCTGCAGTGTTATTACATCTTAGCAGCACAGACAGAGGCCATTGGGCCCATCAAGTTCAGGCCAGTTCTCTCTGGAGCAGTTGGTACAATCCATTGCCATGTATCCCCGACAATATTATTTCCCTCAAATGCAGATGTAAAGGGATTTTGCTCTCCTCCTGCCAATGTTACGGCAGCAAAATGTAGCACAAAGTGTAGAAAAGCAGCAGTAGGCAAGTCTCAATGTCTGCAACAATGAAATTACAGCACAAACTGTAATACTGCATTGGATTAATTTAATAATCAAATGTTGAAGTAGCAAATGAAGGGAAATGATTCGCCAAGACGTTATTTTAGGTTGAAAGTGCTACAAATAAATCTTCTTGATTCAAGGATACCCCTAAAACTTGGATACTACTAGCAAAGATGACCTACCTTATTAGACATTTGTGAATTCCTGCTAAATTACTCATTAACATTTTGTTCTCCGTGATAATACCAGCTAATTTATACAGAATAATCTTTTTCTTTCCAAAATAAATCAATAGAACCATACGCAATTTCCACAAGTCAACTAACCAAGCCTTTGTTAGTCTCTACAAAACTTTCCATTATATTCCAGCCTTCTTATTATAAAGGGGCTTTTTCATTTGCCATTTTGAATGGGTTTTTAACTTGATTATTACATATAGAATCATAGAGTGATACAGTGTGGAAACAGGGCCTTCAGCCCAGCTCACCCACACATTAGATACATGTCCCTGCTACCTGCCCGCATTTGGCCTATATCCCTCCAAACCTGTCCTATCCATGTACCATTTGTGTGATTTTTGAACAAGGACTCCAAAATCTTCAGATATCTGTTCTCATTTGCTTTCCTCATTTAAGTAATAACCTGAATTGCATTTTTCATTCAAAAATACAGTTTAGTGCCCTCCATAATGTTTGGACATAGACCCATCATTTATTTTTTGCCTCTGTACTCCACAAGCTGAGATTTGTAATAGAAAAAAATCACATGTGGTTAAAGTGCACATTGTCAGATTTTAATAAAGGCCATTTTTATACATTTTGGTTTCACCATGTAGAAATTACAGCTGTGTTTAAACATAGTCCCCCCCATTTCAGGGCACCATAATGTTTGGGACACAGCAATGTATTGTAAATGAAAGTAGTCATGTTTAGTATTTTGTTGCATATCCTTTGCATGCAATGACTGCTTGAAGTCTGTGATTCATGGACATCACCAGTTGCTGGGTGTCTTCTCTAGTGATGCTCTGCCAGGCCTGTATTGCAGCCATCTTTAGCTTATCCTTGTTTAGAGGGCTAGTCCCCTTGAGTTTTCTCTTCAGCATATAAAAGGCATGCTCAATTGGGTTCAGATAGGGTGATTGACTTGGCCACTCAAGAATTGACCATCTTTTAGCTTTGAAAAACTCATTTGTTGCTTTAGCAGTACGTTTGCGATTATAGAGTGAACCGTTGTCATTTTGAGACATTTGTTTGAACTTGAGCAGATTGGATGTGTCTATTCACTTCAGAATTCATTATGCTACTACCATCAGCAGTTATATCACCAATGAAGATAAGTGAGCCAGTACCTTCAGCAGCCATACATGCCCAGGCCATAACACCCCCACCACCGTGTTTCACAGATGAGGTGGTGTGCTTTGGATCTTGGGCAGTTCCTTCTCTCCTCCATACTTTGCTCTTGCCATCACTCCGATATAAGTTAATCTTCGTCTCATCTGTCCACAAGACCTTTTTCCAGAACTGTGGTTGCTCTTTTAAGTACTTCTTGGCAAACTGTTTTTGCGGCTAACCAGTGGTTTGCATCTTGCAGTGTAGCCTCTGTATTTCTGTTCATGAAGTCTTCTTTGGACAGTGGTCATTGACAAATCCACACCTGACTCCTGGAGAGTGTTTCTGATCTGTTGGACAGGTGTTTGGGAATTTTTCTTTATTATAGAAAGAATTCTTTTGTCATCAGCTGTAGAGGTCTTCCTTGGCGATTAGTAAGCTCATCAGCTTTCTTCTTAATGATGTTCCAAACAGTTGATTTTGGTAAGCTTAAGGTTTGGCTGATGTCTCTAACAGTTTTATTCTTGTTTCTCAGTCTCATAATGGCTTCTTTGACTTTCATTGGCGCAACTTTGGTCCTCATGTTGATAAAGGTGATGGAAAGACTGGAGGAAAGACTAGGTGCTAAGAGTATTAAGGAGGCAATTAAACACACCAGGGCAATTACAAACGCCTGTGAAGCCATGTGTCCCAAACATTATGGGGCCCTGAAATGGGGGAGACCATGTATAAACACAGCTGTAATTTCTACATGGTGAAACCAAAATGAATAAAAATGGCCTTTAATAAAATCTGACAATGTGCACTTTAACCACGTGTGATTTTTTTCTATTACAAATCTCAAATTGTGGAGTACAGAGGCAAATAAATAAATGATGGTTCTTTGTCCCAAACATTATGGAGGGCACTGTAGACAATCTTTGAAAGTGGCCAGACACTCGATTCATCAGAATGTCTCTGTTATGCATTGTTACCTCTTAGACAATACTACATATCTATTTTGGCAATAGACTTGATTACATTGGTTACTTTGGTTACAGTAGACTGCCCTACAGGCCCAGCTTAGACCATTGTGGAACATTGCAACACACTTTCTATCGATTTTATTTCTGAATAACTTACCACTAACAGTGTGGTACTCGTTCCCTCACATAGGTCACTGAAATAGACATTGAAGGCCTTGGCATCTTGTTTGTTTTTTAATCTGCAGCTCAAAGTTATTCAGTCCAGTTGTAACATCTCAATGGGATTACATAATTTAAGACAAAAGAGGAATTCTAACCAAGCTATTTCTAAAAAACATCCATTGTTATCATGGACCTACCCTCAGCCAGCTATGCATGGAATCAGGCTTGTCTCACCCCTTGCCATATCTGTATCTCTCAGTTTGTTATTAACTGGAAAGGGGTTTCATTAGATACATTGATTACCATCACTGCTTTGTAGCATGCCAGGAATACATCTTTTCATGTGAACCATAATGATTTGGTTCATGCATCACAAATTACATAAATGTATTTGTATCTCATTAAAGATAAGGATGGTCAAAGAGCATGAGGTCGTAGGTCGTAAGTGATAGGAACAGAATTGGCCATTCGGCCCATCAAGGCTACACCGCCATTCAATCAATGGCTGATCTATCTCTCTTCCTAAGCCCATTCTCCTGCCTTCTCCCCATTACCCCTGACACCCGTACTAATCAACAATCTATCCATCATTGCCGTAAAAATACCCACTGACTTGGCCTCCTCAGCCTTCTGTGGCAAAGAATTCCACAGATTCACCAGCCACTGACTAAAGAAATTCCTCCCCATCTCCTTCCTAAAAGAACGGCCATTAAATGTGAGGATCTGACCTCAATGCCTAGACTCTCCCACTAATGGAATCATCCTCTCCACATCCACTCTCTCCAAACCTTTCACCATTCTGTAGGTTTCAATGAGGTCCCCCATCATTCTCCTAAACTCCAGCGAGTGCAGGCCCAGTGCCGACAAACGCTCATCATATGTTAACCCACTCATTCCTGGGATCATTCTTGTAAACCTCCTCTGGACCCTCTCCAGAGCCAGCACATCCTTCCTCATATATGGTGCCCAAAATTGCTCACCATACTCCAAATGTGGCCTGACCCCTGTAGTGCCTTAGCATTACATCCCTGCTTTTGTATACAAGCCCTCAAAATAAAGGCGAGCATTTCTGTTGCTTTGTTTATTACCGATTCAACTTGAAGATGAACTTTTTGGGAATCCTGCATCAGCACTCCCAAGTCCCTCTGCACCTCTGATTTCTGGATTCTCGCCCCATTTAGAAAATAATCTACACCTTTATTCCTACTACCAAAATGCACTTTGCTACACTATATTCCATCTGCCACGTCTCTGCCCACTCTCCTAACCTGTCCAAATCCTTCTGCAGAGATCCTGCTTTCTCTGCACTACCTGCCCCTCCACCTATTTTCGTATCATCTGCAAACTTGGCCAAAAAGCCATCAATCCCCTCATTCAAATCATTAATAAACTGTACAATGTAAAGAGTAGTGGCCCCAGCACTGACCACTGCGGAACTCCGCTAGACACTGGCAGCCAACCAAAAAAAAACCCCTTCATTTACCACTCTTTGTCTTCTGCCATCCAGCCAACCTGATATCCATGCTTGTACCTGCCCTTTGATACCATGAGCTCTCATCTTCCTTAGCAGTCTCACCTTATCAAGGAAGAGAGGAGAAGGGGGGAGGGGGGGAAGAGAGGAGATGGGGGGGAGAGGTGGAGGGGGGGAGAGGTGGAGGAGGGGGGGAGAGGAGGAGGAGGGGGGGAGGAGGAGGAGAGGGGGGGAGGGTGCTGCACGAATGAGGGAAGAGTTTGGGCCCAGCGGGTCCGCTTGGTCTAATTAGTCTGACCTTTAACTGCTCGGCGGTGGATCCGGGGCTGAGCGGGGAAGGAGACGCCCGTGGCTGAGAGCGACGGCAGCAGTGGTGATGCTGAGCGGGAGCTGAAGGCTCATCGGCGACGGCAGCGACGGAAACGCCCCGGGTTTAGAGCGGCAGCAGGAGCAGTGGCGGCCATGATGGAGACGCCCCGGGTTTAGAGCGGCAGCGGGAGTAACGGTGGCCATGATGGAGATGCCCCGGGTTTAGAGCGGCAGCGGGAGCAACCGCGGCGGCGGTGTGAAGGCTCAGCGGAGCTGGAGAACGGAGCGGCGGCCATGATGGAGACGCCTGGGGTTTAAAGCGGGAAGGAGAAGCAGCGGCGGCGGCGCGATGGATCAGCGGGGCTCTGGGGCCTAGCAGTGAAGGAGATGGCCGGGGTTTGCAGCGGCAGCAGCGGTGATGGCGGGGACTCCGGGGCGGAGCGGTGGCCATGATGGAGACTCCCGGGGTTTGGAGCGGCGGCGGTGACGCTCCCCCACTTGGGCCGCGGATCCAAACGGGCTTCTGGTGGGAAGTGGGAGCTGAACGAAAATGACGACCCTCCCCCCAACTGCGCACGCGCAGTCACCCGGCGCCCACCTTACGTAAGTGTAGGCGCTGGTCTGGCGGCCATCTTACCTGAGGACCGGCCCCAACTGCGCATGCGCTGGTTTAAAAAAACTTAAAAATGTGAATAACTTTAAAAATATAACACCAATGTCAATAAAACGACCATTTTTACCATTAAAGCGACGACGGTGAATAAGGTGGGCCTAAAAATGTCGCGCCGCAATGGACACTGGTCCTAGACTCTCCCACTAGCGGAAACATCCACTTCACATCCACTCGATCCAAGCCTTTCACTATGCGGTAAGTTTCAATTAGACGGCTGGAGCCATCTGGCAGCTTGTCACAGCCCACACTGCCATCTTGTGTTGTATCTGATCCATGTTTGCAGTGTTGCTGGTACAGAGCTAGGTGGCAGTGTTACAGATATAAGGAACACAGAGTGCTGGAGTAACTCAGCGGGTCAGGCAGCATCTCTGGAGAACATGGATGGCTGAACAGATGCATGGAGGCCTCGGGGATATTTAGACAAGTTAAAGGAATGGGCAGATGGAACTTCATGTGGGCTGATGTGAGACCATCCCCTTGTGCAAAAACAAAAGAAAGGTGTAATATATTTTTAAATGAGAAACTGAAATGTTGGCATTTGAAGGGACCGGGGTGAAGTTGTATGTGAACTACGGGAAGGTCATTTGCAAGTACAGCAAATAATTCGAGAGGCAAACAGTACGCTGGCCTCTATCCAAGTGAATTTAAAAACAAGAGTTACCAATCTGGATGTAAGCCAGTGTACTTTTGAGAATGTTGCCTTCAGTACAAACGGGTTAAATCAACAACGTCAACAATGCGACTGTACTGATAAGAAATTTAAATTACATTGGCCACTATGTTTGCTGTGACTGCAGAGCGCCGGTGAAATTGCCTCTGGAATTTTGCGTCTGGTCTCCCTATTCTGGAAATAATGAAATAATCCACCCAGTTGTTTCCAGAGGAATATTTTATTGTCACATGTGACTGGGCACAGTGAGATTCTTTGCTTCATACGCAATGTATACAAATAGCAGCCAGCTACAGCACTGACAAAGTTACAAAGCACGCCAGCTCTTCCTTTTGTTCCCTTTACACCCTCCCCCCTCCCACAGCAGTTCCCCCTCACGCCGGGTCCTCCATTGTTCTTCCCCTCCCCCCTCACGGTGGTTTCCCACGCTTGCGTCGACGGTCGACCCGCGAGGCCCATCGTCACAAGGCCTCTCCTCTGTCAAAGCCCCACTTCATGTCTCCGTGGTGCCGACCCGCGTCCCAGCTGCAGGTCCCGTCGGCTGCTTCGCCCAACCCGGGATTCTACCCGCAAGGCCTCGACTGGGCCCCGACCCGGGCGTCTACCTGCGAGGCCCCGACTGGGCCCCGACCCGGGCTTCTACCCACGAGACCTCGACTGGGCCCCGACCCGGGCGTCTACCTGCGAGGCCTCGACTGGTAGGTGAACTCAAGGCAGGGATACGCTCTGGGATATTACAGGTCTTGCATAAACACGGTCGAGGGAGAGGCAGGACTGGCAGCTCAAGGTCCCAGCATATAAATAATACAGGCTTGATAGAGGGGTAGAATTTGTTGTGTATTCTTAGACTGTGGCCCCTGGTTCTGGACTCCCCCAACACTGGAAACATATTTGCTGCACCTAGCTTGTCCAGTCCTTTTATAATTTTATATGTAAAATCTTCCACATTTTGTTAACGCCAGAAAAGATTCCACAATTGGTGCTAAATGCTGGAGAAAATATAGTTGCATTCTTGTGCAAAATGACAAGGACTATATAAGTTGTATGAGCACTATGCTTTAAAATCTTGTTTATTTGTCTGAATCGTCTATTTGGTGACAGGCTCGCTACAGGAAGGATCAAACACTGCCCAAGCAAGTGCCCTGTATCCCACCAGTGGAAAACCTGCTGAAGGATACCACGGATGGTTGCTCATTAGCTGCTCTGATTCATTTTTACTGTCCTGATATTATCCGAATGGAAGGTGAGCCTTTCTTTGTGAGTGGGGATCAATATTAATGAATTTACCCTGTCTTCCTGGAGTGGATTAGGAGTTAATTTGGGATTAATATGGTGGGAGTTTGCTGAACATTGGTCTTCTCAAGTGTTTTATTTTAACTGGGATGCGTGTCGTCATCATTAACAAAACCGTGTACCACAAGAGTTTTGATTTGCCAGTTCCGTCAACAGCCCAGCTCCTGCTCCAAGAGGCACAACATTAGCCACCCTCTTGTCTTCCTGCACCTCATCTGAAGATGGGGCAAATATCTCTGCCAGGGCACCTGCAATTTTATTTTTTTGTTAGCTTCCCACAATATCCTCGGATACCTTTTGCTGTGGCTTGATGTGTAGGTGATCACGTTGAACCTTAAGGGAGCTTATTCACTCCCTGTTTACCTTTTTGCTCTTGATAAACTTACAGAGTCTCTTAGGATTGTTCATTAACTTGTCTGTCAGAGCTATCTCATATCCTCTTTTTGTCCTCCTGATTTACCTCTTAAATCCACTTGTACATTTGTTGTATTCCTCAAGGGATTTACGTGATCCTAGCTGCCTATACCTGACACCTGCATCTTTTTTCCTGACCAGATCCTCCACATCCTGGGTTCCCTACCTCTTCCAACTTTGCCCTTTACTTGACATGTTTACACTGAACTCTCAGTGTCTCTTTTATAAGCCTCCCACTTGCTAAACATACTTTTACCCCTCCCAATCAAACTTCGCAAGTTCCTCTCCATTGCCATTAAAATATGTCTTGCCCTAATTTGGGACTTGTGGTCCAATCCTATCTTGGTATAGACCTATTTAAAATCTAGTGGAATCATGGTTGCTGGTCCCAAAGTGCTCCCCCATTGACATCTCCTCTCTAGTGGAGTCATCCGAATATTGCCTCTGAAAACTTTCCAGGATACACAACAAATTCTACCCCTCTATCATGCCTGTATTATTTATATGCTGAGACCTTGAGCTGCCAGTCCTTCCTCTCCCTCGACCGTGTTTATGCAAGACCTGTAATATCCCAGAGCCTATCCCTGCCTTGTTCATCTGCCGTACCTCCCATTAAAATAAATACTGTTTAGTATTTCTTGCAATAAAATAAATACTGTTTAGTATTTCTTGCAATAAAATAAATACTGTTTAGTCCTCAGATCTTCCTCGCCTCCTGTCCTCACTTGCCAGTCCCGTGTAATGAACTTGCTCGGTTTTGCTCTAAATAAACTTGTGGAATCCCTTTGGATTTTCCTTTATCTTGTACTTTGAGTACAGCTCTCCTGCCAGACGAATTTAAATGTTCCCAAGATGCTCTAGCAAATCTCCCCACCAAGATACTGGTGCCCCTCCAGTTATCTATCGATTCGTCAACAAAATGAAAGCAAATGAACCTTAAAATTACGTTGGCAAGTCTTGAGATTTCACCTCACAATGTTTTCATTTACAATGTAATTTTGTTTTATAAAATTTAAATAGTAATGTGGAAAGTTAGCATGAACGTGGAATCTGATGGAGCTGCAGAGCTTTATCTTGGTCTAAAAGTTGTAAAAATCAAAGTCAGTCTTTAAGGATCACTCTTATTTTAGTTTAGAGATACAGCACGGAAACAGGCCCTTCGACCTACCGAGTCCGCGCCGACCAGCGATCCCCGCACATTAACACTATCCTACACACACTAGGGACAGTTTACAATTTTACCAAGCCGATTAACCTACAAACCTGTACGTCTTTGGAGTGTGGGAGGAAACCGGAGATCCCAGAGAAAACGCATGCAGTCACAGAGAGAACGTACAAACTCATTACAGACAGCACAGTGGTCAGGATGGAGCCTGGATCTCTGGCGCTGTAAGGCAGCAACTCTACCGCTGTGCCACCGTGCCGCCCATATTTAATTTGTTCCTGAAGGGATTCTTGCCAAGGACTAGTAGAAAGAATCGGTGACACTTAATTAATGTGTAACTTTCTTTTTCCAGATATATGCTTGAAGGAGACTATGTCGTTGGCTGATGGCTTGTACAATCTACAATTGATTCAGGAATTTTGTGAAGGTTACCTGAATCAATGCTGCCACTTCCTTCTGGAAGACATGCTCTATGCATCTTCATCAGTCAAGGTAAAGCTGAAGATAGACACAAAAAGCTGGAGCAACTCAGCGGGACAGGTAGCATCTCTGGAGAGAAGGAATGGGTGACGTTTCAGGTCGAGACCCTTCTTATTGCTTGGAGAGACCGCTGAGTTACTCCAGCACTTCATGTCTATCCTGCTTGGTACTCATTTGCTTCATATTTGGACTCTGATTTTTCTGTTGCTCCAACAATTGAATTGACGGCTGGTTGAGCAGTAATATAGAAGCCTATCTTTGATCAAACAAAGTTAGTAAATGAAGATAAACCCAAAACGCTGGAGTAACTCAGCGGGACAGGCAGCATCTCTGGAGAGAATCCATGGATGTTGTTTCAGGTCGAGACCCTTCTTCAGTTAAAAGTTCAGTTAAAAGTTTAAAAAATGGTTTCACTCACAGTGATAGACCTGTAGAATTCTCTGCCTTAAAAGACAATGGAAGTGAATCTGCCGAATATATTTTAAAATAAAGTAGACAACTTTCTGGACACAAGGCATGAAGCATTCATTGAGAGAGAGGGAGCATTTGATATTGACATAGAGGACCAGCCAAGATTGTGCTGAATGGCAGAGCAGTGGAAGGGCACAATGACCTACTCCCATTTACTGTGCTTCCTGCCCAACCCTGTCTCCATGCTCATTGCAGCCCAGTTTATGCCATCATTACCTTGTGCATTATCAGGTTGTACAGCCAAAGGCAGCATTGAGCAAAAGCATTCTTACCTGGCATGTTGATAATTTTCTTTTTTTTCCTTTTTACACTATGGAGCTGACACATTTTACACCTGGAACTGGCCAAAGATAAAAAGCACACTGACTCTTCCAGACTAGCTAGTCCACATGTGAACTGGGATTCATCCGCGCAAGAAATTCCAAACTGATTGTCCCTTCTTTCTGGTTGTTCATCTTTTCTTTAGAAATGCAACAACTCGTGATCGAGTCGTACAAGAATGCCCTTTGGTTCACCACGCCTATAACAACAATTTTACATATCTACAATAATCCCACTTACCTTCAGAACCAGATTCTATTCCTTGCCTGATTTAAATGCATGTCGAATCGCCTTAAATATAGTGACTGTATCCATGACTAAAATCTAAAGTAGAGACTCTTGTCATACTTGAATGTGTAAGGGACCCTTCATTTTGCTTTGCATTTATCCATGAGGATATCTTAAATTGACAGCACTGACTGAATTTATGGTATGTCTGTTTTCAGCCCGTCATAAAAATATTATTTTTCTCTCTGTGCTTTTTGTAATTGAGACAATTCTTTCAGAAATCTGCCCAAATGAATGTTAAAAATCTGTGGAAACAAATTATCCTGCAGACAGCTATTCATTCAAAGGTGACAGCACCAAACGGAACATGTTAATGCTCTTCTTCCATGCTCCATGTTTATTGAATGAGTATTTCCAAGGAGTGTTAAATTGAGCAGAGAACATTTCAATCAGCATTTGCTTTCTAATTCAAATTTCAAATAATAATTTCAAACGAGATTGCCCAATGTTAATTTGTTTTGTTTGAATTATGCTTCAAAATGATTTGTAGGTGAGTGTGAACAGGTCATTTGTGTTAAGTAAGGACATTGGGCAGGAAATAAGGACAAGCTGCAGTCATATGAAAACTACTGAACTTTGCACTATCTATTACATAGACAATAGGTGCAGGAGGAGGCCATTCGGCCCTTCGAGCCAGCACCGCCATTCATTGTGATCATGGCTGATCTATTGTGACCAAAGCTGGTGTCTTCAATTGCTGGATTTACACCCCATAAACCATGCTGATTCCAAGGCACCTGTCTTTTGCTCTATTTAAAAACTGTCATTCCCCTTCCCCTCCTTTTAAATGTTACTAGTTGTGCACATTTATTGACTTTCTGCATTGAAGACGGTTTACAGTGAAGAACTAGGAGCACGATTAAGAAATTAATCTTGCACAGGAAATATTACTTATTCTGTGTCATGGATTCTTGCCTCGTTGTTAGTGATGCAAAAAGCTGACCTAATTTATAGTTATTGTTACCATGGTTGTGTTTCTGAGAGCAAATGGGTGATGTGTTGAAAACGTGTCTCCACCATCTGCTGAAAACAGATTGCAGTTCAAACAATTCCTGAAAATCAGAGAGAAACAGAATTCAAAAGACAGTAAAATAGCAACGAATTTCAGATCTGCTTTAATAAAGAAAATTGTTCTATAAATATTCACTGCAGTCAGATGAAATAGATGGTTATTATGAACGAGACATCATTTGGTAATATCATATTGAAATCTTTGTGTTTTGAATAACTGCAATTCGGCTTCAGGGCACTCAGAAGCTGCTTATTTCATAACTCCCATGAACACAAGACAGGATTAATGAACTGCAGGGGCGCACTGTGGCATGATAATTAGACGTGCCCTAACAGAAGTGGCCAGAAAGTATTTGAGCTTGAATTATGCAGTACCATGCAAATGTAATTAAGCATTACCAAGGTATCACAAAATGCTGGAGTAACTCAGCAGATCAGGCAGGATCTAGGAGAGAGGGAATGGGTGACGTTTCTGGTCAAGACCCTTCTTCAGACTGATTGAGCATTAATGATTAAACATTACAGTCAGCTTTAATCAATTTGATCATGCGCATCAAAACCTCTGAGCCCAACATATATATAGACCATTTAAACCTGAAAGGCATGTTTCCAGCCTTGAAAACTAAAATAATTTAGAATACAGCAATTATGGGAAATCATGGTATTGCAACACAAACAAATAAAATAAAGAATTGTGAGCAGTTACTTAACAGGTGTCTGATAAATAATGTTTGTCAAATACTTCGTTCATCGTTAACATTATAAAATTGCAGCAAACTTTAAATGTGATCAACTTTAACAATCTTGAATTAAATAATGTAATAATAGTTAAGAAAATCTAATTGCAGTTAATCAAGCAATCAAATTAAATAATGAAATACCAATGTTTTTAAATATTGTAAAAATAAAGGTTTGAGTGAGGGTTTCACCTCACTATCTCCATGACAACACACAAAAACATAAATTATACATGAGGGTGAAAATAAAAAGATTGTGCACAAGCAGGCGTTAGTGCAAATCACAATAAGAAAATCAAGTCCGTAGTAGTGTAAGACAGAGGGAGTTGTTAGTGTTTAATTGGTGAATTATTATTAGTGTTGAGCAGGTCAATTTAAGAGTCTGATTGTATGAAAACTGTTCCTGAACCTGGTGGGGTGGAACTTCAGGCTTCTGTGCCCCCTGCCAGATGGTAACAGCAAGAAGAGGGCACGGCCCGGATAGTGGGGATCCTTGCTGATAGATGCCACCTTCATGAGTCAGCACCTCGTAGATACGTTCGATGGTGGGGACCATTTTCTGCAGCCTCTGTGCATTGGAATTGTTGTATCAGTCCATGATGCAAACTACTCAGGATGATTTCTACAGTACATCAGTAGAAGTGTGTTCGATGTTGAAGGATGGTGTGTTTAGATCAATGTTTATATAAGAACAAAACTATATGCACGGATTTCCCCGTGGGCAATGGATGTGTTTTAACATGGAAATGCAGCATTTTTGTTACAAAATGTGGCGAATTTTGCATCTACTAAGTTAATTTTCTTTGTTGTTGCAGAATAACTACCTGGTATTTATGGCAGAGCTGTTTTGGTGGTTTGAAGTCGTGAAGCCCACGTTTGTACAGCCCAGATTGGCTTCTCAGTTGGAAGGTGAATTTTAATGTGTAAACTGTGTGATGGTTGTGGTTCCAGCTGAGATTCTCTGGAGATTTTGTGCCCTGCAAGGGATATCCAGTGGTTGAAAATGTTCTTTTACAACCCGTCACAGTTTAGTTGATACAGTCATGCCTGTCTTTGCCATGATGTTATACTGATCTTGGCTGAGAAAAGTACACTATCAAGCTTGTCACATTTCCTGATCACTGTTTTTGGTGGGGGGAAAAAAACAATGGAGAAAGTTGTGGAACAATACAATACAATATATCTTTATTGTCATTGTACAGGGGTACAACGAGATTGGGAATGCGCCTCCCATACGATGCAATAATTTAATTAGCTAGTCAGTATTAATTTAAACAACCCAACGAAACCAATTGTAACAGTTTTAAAACATAATAAAGTGCAAGTAGATCTGTGCCGGATCACTGTGCGATGTGACCATCCGGCTCAGCAGGACCGGTTCATAGCAGCTATGGCCCTGGGGATGAAGCTGTTCCTGAGTCTGGAGGTGCGGGCGTAGAAGGCCTTGTATCGTCTGCCCGATGGTAGAAGTTCGAACAGACTGTTGCAGGGGTGTGAAGAGTCTTTGTGGATGCTGGTGGCTTTCCTGAGGCATCGTTACCACGCAACATGATGGAATGTGCATCCCAATTTAGATCCTTCTGGTGTGACAAACCTGTTGAAGAATAAATACAATGAAGATTCTCACAATATTTTAAAAAGTGAGCTCTGCAGCGGGTTAAACAATTTAAACAAGATTTTGGTGTGCAGTGAAGTGCGTGGTAACTTGTAGCAAAACACACGTGCCTTTCTTCAGTATATTTCTCCAAGCTCTAGAGGCCCAGAGGTTTAGCGTTTTTGGCTGTTTGCACTTTGCAAATATTGATCGTGCATCTTTTTTCTTAGCAGAACCGCTTCACCCAACAAGGAACACGACTGCCTCTATCCCGATATCAAATGCTACCAGAAAAAGCTTCACGGAGAGTTCCAACTCGGAGTTTGACTGCAGGTAGAATTTTGCTGAATTATTCGGAGCACATATTTTCAGAAATGTAAGATAGCAAATTTTCACCAGAATAAATTAGTTGAGCAGAGCTGTTGAATCAGATGACAACTAATTTCATCTGTTTGCATGCACACAGACTAATTTTTGTGGTGTGTATTCTTAAAGGAAAAAAAATGAATTTCTGTTGATGCTGCAGTATTATACCAGATAAGCAAGGTGATTTCTAAATTGGATTATTTTTCTATTGTGGTTTCATTGAAATAGTTTTGTCTTAAAGAACACGTTTTCAGATCTCACCATAGTGCTCAACGTGGGTAGAACTCAACAATTTACTGAACAGGCATTCCAGCGATACCATTTTGTGATTGATTGAGGTATCTCTTACCAATGTAATTTGTAAGAACAAGTAGCTGAGGCAGGCACAAAATGCTAGAGTAACTCAGTGGGACAGGCAGCTCTCCGAAGAGTAGGAATGGGTGACGTTTCAGGTCATGACCCTTCTTCAGACTGATGTCAGGGGACTGGGCGGGACAAAGATTGAATGTAGTCGGAGACAGTAAGACTGGTGGGAGAACTGGGATGGGGGAGGGGATAGAGAGGGAAAGCAAGGCTATTTGAAGTTAGAGAAGTCAATGTTCATACCGCTGGGGTGTAAACCACCCAAGCAAAATATAAGGTGGTGTTCCTCCAATTTGCGCTGAGGGTCAAGTGAGGCCCTCTCTATCACTCCCCCTTCCCAGTTCTCCCACCAGTCTTACTGTCTCCTACTACATCCTATCTTTGTCCTGCCCCATCCCCTGACATCAGTCTGAAGAGGGGTCTCGACCCGAAACATCACCCATTCCTTCTCCCCAGAGATGATATCTGCCCCTCTGAGTTACTCCAGCATTTTGTGCCTATCTTTGATTTAAACCAGCATCTGCAGTTCTTTCTTACACAAGTAATTGAGGCAGGTGCAATAGCAACATTTAAAGAGGAACATGGATGGGAATGGTTTAAAAGGATTTAGATTTTAGATATAGATACACAGTGCGGAAACAGGCCCTTCGGCCCACTGAGTCCGCGCCGCCCAGCGATCCCCGTACATTAACACTACCCTACACACACTATGGACAATTTTTACATTTACCCAGTCAATTAACCTACATACCTGTACGTCTTTGGAGTGCGGGAGGAAACCAAAGATCTCGGAGAAAACCCACGCAGGTTACGGGGAGAACGTACAAACTCCGTACAGACGGCGCCCGTAGTCAGGATCGAACCTGAGACTCCAGTGCTGCATTCACTGTAAGGCCGCAACTCTACCGCTGCGCCACCGTGCCGCCGTGGGGGCCAAACGTGGGTAAATGGGACTAGTTTAGATGGGGCATTCTGGTTAATGTGGACAAGTCGGGCCGAAGGGCCTGTGTCCATGCTGTTTGACTCTATGACTCTATCTGTATTGGAGTGGGCACACACCATCCAATGGCCAAGAATGGCCAGTACACAAATCCATACAATACCTATTTGGAGTTCTAGGTTGAAACCTAGGTTCTCAACCCCAAACAAAGCTATGTTATCTCCTGAAATATATTTTGATGAAGAATCTTGAATGACCCATTAAGTAATCAAAGGGAGTTGAAAGCCCACTGTTCCCTCATTGTAAGTGCCCGGTCCAAACTGTACATGAATGCCCACAGCATTAGCTTTGCTGCAATCAGATCATTTTGGAGGTTACGTTAGACTTGGTGAAACTGAAATTTTGTCTTCCAAATCCTTCCACTTTTTGCTTTCAGTCTGGCAAAAACTCCATCTGTCTTTCTAATTACATAATGCTGGTGGGGCTTTCAATAAATATGATCATACGTACCCAGACTTGTACGACTAATTCTCAGGACATTTTAAAACATTCCATGACAGAGCATTGAACTTTTCTAAGTTTATTGTATTAATCAAGAATGCATGACTGATCGTGGATATCCTAATTTGTGGTAGCTTTAACTATATCAATATTGTATTGAAAAAGCAAAAGATGGAAGAAGCATCCCTCAGTTAGAAGGATAAAATATTAATCTCAAAGCCCAACAAATAACATCCAAAATGGACTGACTCTAATGATTGTGGTTTGACTGAACTGGCAATTTGGCAGAAGATAGACACAAAGTGCTCAGCAGGTCAGACAGCATCTCTGCAGAAAAGGAATAGGTGGCATTTCGGGTCGAGACCCTTCTTCAGACTCAAGTTGGCAGGATGCCTTGTTTAGTTATCAGACCTTTTTGTGGGGCACAAAATGTGAAGACTGAAGAACGTTGATGATGAATCAAAATAATGCATTTGTGTTGTTTGCAACGAATGAACATGAAATGCTTGCTTCAATCTGGATAGTTCTTGGTGTTATTTGAGAAATGTCTCTTTTTCAGCAAAGTGAGTCCAACATTTTCGCCATCGCAGCCCCTTCTGCCCTTGCGTCACACTCAACAACGCCCGCATTCATCTGATTCAGGTACAAAAATGTGTTACATATTTACGTGTCATATGCCTTGTGTAGAGCTTGAGTTTCACTCCACTGTCAGGTTCCAAACCATTAATCATAGAATCACAGAAAATAGGTGCAGAAGGAGGCCATTCGGCCCTTCGAGCCAGCACCGCCATTCACTGTGATCATGGCTGATCATCCACAATCAGTAACCTGTGCCCAACTTCTCCCCATATCCCTTGATTCCACTCGCCCCCAGAGCTCTATCGAACTCTCTCTTAAATTCATCCAGTGATTTGGCCTCCACTGCCCTCTGTGGCAGAGAATTCCACAAATTCACAACTCTCTGGGTGAAAAAGTTCCTTCTCACCTCAGTTTTAAATGGCCTCCCCTTTATTCTAAGACTGTGGCCCCTGGTTCTGGACCCCCAACATTGTGAACATTTTTCCTGTATCTAGCTTGTCCAGTCCTTTTATAATTTGATAGGTTTCTATAAGATCCCCTCTCATCCTTCTAAACTCCAGTGAATACAAGCCTAGTCTTTTCAATCTTTCCTCATATGACAGTCCCGCCATCCCAGGGATCAATCTCGTGAACCTACGCTGCACTGCCTCAATTACAAGGATGTCCTTCCTCAAATTAGACCAAAATTGTACACAATACTCCAGATGTGGTCTTACCAGGGCCCCATACAACTGCAGAAGAACCTCTTTACTCGATTGGTAATTCTGCTACACTCCGTCTTACACCGAGAGCAAATGTAATAAGATCCGACTACTGATATAAACTGTATTGCTCAGATGCACCATAACTTGCTGCACTGCTGAGGTTGAAGTGATCCAGTTTTTAAAAAATTGTTGGAATTTAATTTGTTTTGCACTTTTTGTCCCTATATGCAAAGCCCATTATCCTATATGCTATTTTTCCTGCTTCCACAACTTGTCCCAGACTCTCATTATTTTATATTGGCATCTTTATACACTTGATCTTCCTCACCATTTGTCTCAGGTGTGCCTGTTCCTGCTGCTTTGCCGCCACCAGCAACTCCCACAACGTTTCGTACCACATACCTGTTCCTCAGCATAAAAACAAAGTGCTGGAAATATTCAGCAGAATGGTCAGAATTTGAGAGAGAAATGTGAATTGCAAGCTTTCGCTGCCTGCGGGAATTGGAGGGTTCAGTTGGAGGCATTTTCACTTGAGTCTCATGGTTGCAGGTTTAATTTCCATTGTAGGGACCCAGGAGCACACACCACTCAAATGCTGAGGGCGTTTGAGACTGGAAGAGTGCTTTCTTTTGGATGGTATTTAAGGCAGGGCTCTGTTGTTCCTTTAAGGTCGAGTAAAACATCCCACAGTGATCTGTTAGAGAATATCAGGTATGTTCTCCCAGGTGCCCAAGCCAGTATATTTTCCTTGGTCATCTTTATTAAAACATCTGCATATGATCATTCAGTAGCTCTGAGATCTCTACTTTGGAATCCAGCATCTTTGCCAATGCTTTGATGCTCAAGTCACTGTTATGGGTGTGAATAACTATAGCTTCATAAGGTCATAACGAATAGGAGTAGAATTAGGCCATTCGGCCCATCAAGTCTACGCCGCCATTCAATCATGGCTGATCTCTCTCTCCCTCCTAACCCCATTCTATTGCCTTCTCCCCATAACCTCTGACACCTGCACTAATCAAGAATTTATTTATGCCTTAAAAATATCCACTGACTTGGCCTCCACAGCCTTCTGTGGCAAAGAATTCCACAGATTCACCACCCTCTGACTAAAGAAATTTCTCATCTTCTTCCGAAAAGAACATCCTTTAATTCTGAGTCTAATCCTAGACTCTCCCACTCGTGGAAACATCTTCTCCACATCCACTCTATCCAGGCCTTTCAGTATTCTGTATGTTTCAATGAGGCCCCCCCTCATTCTTCTAAACTCCAGCGAGTACAGGCCCAGTGCCGACAAACGCTCATCATAGGTTAACCTACTCATTCCTGGGATGATTCTCGTAAACCTCCTCTGGACCCTCTCCAGACCCAGCACATCCTTCCTCAGATATGGTGCCCAAAATTGCTCACAATATTCCAAATGTGGCCTTACCAGCGCCTTATAGTGCCTCAATGTTACATCCCTGTTTTTGAATCCAAGCTCTCTTGAAATAAATGCTAGCATTGAGTTTGCTTTCTTTACAACTGATCCGACTTGCAGATTCACTTTTTGGGAATCCTGCACCAGCACTCCCCAGTCCCTTTGCATCTCCAATTTCAAAAAAATAGTCTACACCTTTATTCGTACTGTCAAAATGCATGACTCCACACTTTGCTACACTATATTCCATCTGCCATTCTCTGCCCACTCTCCCAACCCGTCCAAGTCCTTCTGCAGAGTCCCTGCTTTCTCTACACTACCTGCCCTTCCACCTATTTTCATATCATCCACAAACTTTGCCACAAAGCCTTCAATCCCCTCGTCCAAATCATTAATACAAACCGTGACGAGTAGCGGCCCCAGCGCCGAGCCTTGCGGAACTCCACCAGTCACTTCACTTCCTCACTTCTGAATTCCAGACCCGTGAGGTTTCAGCAGGTAGCACTTCCCTGGTCTTTTTGATTACTTTTTAATCTTGTTCAAACTCCAGATATTAAACTGAATCTAGCAACCATGTTTATTTGCACAACTACTTGGGTATATGAAAGTTACAAAATATGCCATGAAGATATAATCAGGATCAATAGTTGTTGAGTTAGAGTGAAAGATAAACAAGAATGATCCCATTAAGTCAGAGATGGGTTTAGTTTATTATTGTCACGTGCACTGAGCTACTGTGCAAAGCTTATTGTTGCGTGCTATCCAGTCAACAAAAAGACTATATGTGATTCCCATCAAACCATCCAGTGTACAGATACAGAATAAGGTTTATAAAATTTAGTGCAAGATAAAGACTGATTAAACATAGTCTGAGCATCTCCAAAGAGGTAGATGTAAGGTCAGAAATGCTCTCTCACTGGTAGAGGACAGTTCAGTTGCCTGATAACAGCTGGGAAGAAACTGTCCCTGAATCTGGAGGGGTGCTTTTTCACACTCTTGTACCTCTTGCCTGATGGGAGAGGGGAGAAGAGGGAGTGACCGAGGTATGACTAGTCCTTGATTATGCTGCTGGCCTTGCACAGGCAGCATGGAGTATGGTGTTTCAATGAGGTGAGGAAATATGAGAAATACATTTTTATGGAAAAATCTGGAAAGGAACTGGCGCAATTCACTGAAGGTGAACAACCTAGTTTGATATTTTGGGAAAAATTCACGGGATCCTGGGTTTCGTTCATGCAGTTTAAAAGCAAAATTGGTACTCTAAACTTGCAATGAAGTCCTGGTTAGTCCTTACGCTAAACTTGCAATGAAGTCCTGGTTAGTCCTTACGCTAAACTTGCAATGAAGTCCTGCTTAGTCCTCGCATTATGTCCACGTGAATTTAAGGTGAAATTCTGTTGGTAAGAGAGCTGGGAATGTGGGATTTAAGTTACTGTAGATGCAGGGAACTGGGGCAATATTTTAATAGTTTGTGGGAGACACAAGATGTCTCCGTGTGCTACGAGATTTGGTTTCAGTATTGTCTCAGAGGTGGAGAGGCATAGTTCAAAGCAAAAAAAACTGCAGTTGCTGAAGATCTAGAATAAAATCAGAAAATTCTGGAAATGCTCGACAAGTAGGTGGCATCTTTTGGGATTGTGAGTGTCTTTGAGCTTGTGCTTGCCATTCTAATTATGTATCCTACACCTTTTCTGACTTTTGCCTTTGGTTGCAGTCAGGGCTGAATGTTGGTCTCTGTATCTTTGCCCACAGGTACTGTCTACGACATGTTGAGTATTTCTAACATCTTCTCTTTCAATACTGGATAGGCCTTGAGGGAATTGGAGATAATGGAACATTAGCAGTTGAATTTTGACTTGGAATGGTGTGCAAAGATGCTTGGGTGCTAGGATCAGGGCAACAAACTGTTCTATGCAGAACGGTTGTGCTGCTAGAGGATACTGATGAAGGGAATCGGTGAAATGATGCAGAACATTCAGCGTGAGAATGAAAACTGGAAATTAGGAACCCAGAATCTTGTCAGGAGGCAGTTTGATGGATGAGCTGAAGATTGCACTCTGTGCTAACTGAATTAAACTTTTCTGGGCAGCAGAAGGAATACTATGACTGACTACTATTGTCTGAATTCAGAGAAAAAAAAATCACAGAGGGTTTCCGATGAACTGGGATGAGTTCCAGATTGATAGGCACCCTAGATCAGAACACCTCATCAAACTCTCATCTAGGCTATTGTGTCAAGCACAGAGATTTAAGAGAGAAGAACTTTAGAATTAAGAATTTATTCATTTTGGATTAAAATATCATGCAGATTACAAATGGCATATGTTCCTCTCCCTCTTACACTAATAAAAATATGGAAAAGCTGTTTTTTTAAACAAGCCTTTACAATTTGAGGTGCAATTTGGTAATTTCCAACCGAGATGGAGATTGTAGTCAATGTCTATGAACCGGGCATGAGCTATCAAACTGTTCAGAGATCCTTTTGGTTTGACATCAGGCTCACTTGTTCTGTCTTGTGAACCCTCTTTAAATTTACATGAGATCCGATTTCCATGCTCCTTCTAAATACCTGGTTCACTGGACAAATTATCATATTTCTGTGCAACGTCGAAGAACAAAATCATGACAAGTGTGTGGGAATATCTGCTGGTTCAGTCCAGCAACTTATTGAGGATCCCAGATTATTGGAGTTTTCCTTTACCCTTCACTTCAATTCACAAATACATTTATTTTGAATTGTTTCTTTTAGGAATCATGCGTCGATCGAGCCCCATGTCTTACATGGAGGGTTATGCTGGGACTTGGCCTGAAAAGAAACACAGGTTAGTATTTTTTTTTAAAGACACAAAGTGCTGGAGCAACTCAGTAGGCCAGGCAGCATCTCTGGAGAACATGGATAGGAGAAGCAGCATCTGCAGAGTTACTCCAACTTTAGATAGTTCCTCTGTCCCTCCCGTCCCCTCCTCCTTCCCAGATCTCCCTCTATCTTCCTGTCTCCACCTATATCCTTCCTTTGTCCCGCCCCCCTGACATCAGTCTGAAGAAGGGTCTCAACCCGAAACGTCACCCATTCCTTCTCTCCCGAGATGCTGCCTGACCAGCTGCGTTACTCCAGTATTTTGTGAATAGTTACTCCAATACTTTGTGTATTTTTTTTGTAAACTAGCATCTGCAGCTCCTTTCCCCCCCCCCCTTAAGATTAGTGCTATTTTAAGAAGTTTTTGACTTTAGGCGAGAATGATCATGTATGGAATTTAACCTGAGGGGTCTTGATATGGTGGATGTTAGGATAATCTCTGATGGAATTATTTGGAATTGGGGTTCACGGTTGAAAAAATAAGGATTTCTCGTTTAAACTGGAAATATGGAACAATCTTTCTATAAAAGCAGAGTAAATGGACTGTTTGAAAGTAGGAACAAATTACTTCCAAGTTCAAGGCACTTTTTATATTTTAAATCCACTATATTTGGGTACCCAGTATTTTAGAAGTCTGTTGAAGGGTCTCGACACGAAACGTCTCCTATTCCTTTTGTCCAGAGGTGCTACCCGACCCGCTGAGATACTCCAGCATTTTGTGTCTATTTTGGAAGTCAAGTTGAGTTAATTGTCATATACACAAGTAGTGAGGTACTGGTGCAATGAAAATCTAGCACACAGCAGCATCATAGATACATAGACAATAGGTGCAGGAGTAGGCCATTCGGCCCTTCGAGCCAACACCGTGATCTATGGAGATAGATCAGCCATTCAATGTGATCATGGCTGATTATCCACAATAAGTACCCCGTTCTTGCCTTCTCCCCATATCCCTTGAATCTGCTAGCCCTAAGAGCTCTATCTAACTCTCTTTTGAATGCATCCAGTGAATCAGCCTCCACTGCCTTCTGAGGCAGAGAATTCCACAAATTCCCTTTTTTTTTCCTCATCTCAATTCTAAATGGCCTACTCCTTTTTCTTAGACAGGTTCTGGACTCCCCCAACATCAGGGACATGTTTCCTGCATCTTATGTGCCTAATCCCTTAATAATTTTATATCTTTCTATAAGATCCCCTCTCAACCTTCTAAATTCAAGTGAATTCAAGCCCAGTCGTTCCATTCTTTGATCATATGACAGTCCTGCCATCCCTGGGATTAACCTCGTGAACCTACGCTGCACTTCCTCAATAGCAAGAATGTCCTTCCTCAAATTAGGAGACCGAAACTGCACACAGTACTCCAGGTGTGATCTCACCAGATCTGCAGAAGGACCTCTTTGCTCCTATACTCAAAGCCTCGTTATGAAGGCCAACATGCCATTAGCTTTCTTCACTGCCTGCTGTACCAGCATGCTTACTTTCAGTGACTGATATACAAGGACACCTTGTCTCATTGCACTTCCCCTTTACCTAATCGGACACCATTCAGATAATAATCTGCCTTCTTGTTCTTGCCACCAAAGTGGATAACCTCACATTTATCCACATTACATTGCATCTGCCATGCATCTCCGCCCACTCACACAACCTGTCCAAGTCACCCTGCAACCTCATAGGATCCTCTTCACAGTTCACACTACCACCCAGCTTTGGGTCATCTGCAAATTTGCTAATGTTATTTTATTCCTTCATCTAAATCATTCATAAATATTGTAAATAGCTGCGGTCCCAGCACTTAGCCTTGCGGTACCCCATTAGTCACCACCTGCCATTCTGAAAGGGACCCGTTAATTCCTACTCTTTGTTTCCTGTCTGCCAACCAATTTTCTATTCAGGTTAATACCCTACCCCCAATACCACCTATATACTAAAATTCTCGTTTGTTTGTTTGTTTGTTTGTTTGTTCCTGAACTACAGCCAAAACGGTGCACGATAGCGCAACAATTATCGGCCCACCTTACTCACCGTCTTCCCTTTGGTGCTAATGGAAGAAGTTTCACTGAAATCTGTTAGATTTAAACTTTAAAATGTGAATAACTTAAAAAATATAACAGATAGATTTAAACATTAAAATGTGAATAACTTTAAAAATATATCTCCCAGTGAGGAAGGGGGGAAGGAGGGAGAGGGTGGTGGGAGGGAGGGGGGGAGGGATAAGGGGGGTTGAGAGGTATGGAGTGGGGGGGGGAGGGGTGGGGGGGAGGGAGGGGGGGAAGGGAGGGGGAGGAGGGAGGATAAGGGGGGAAAGGGGAGGAGGGAAGGGGGAGGGTGGGTGGAGGGAGGGGGAGGAGAGGGTGCTGCACCAATGCAGGGGAGGCTTGGGCCCAATTTGGTCTAGTGTGCTCTAATTTTGCCCACTTATCTCCTGTGTGGGACCTTATCAAAGGCTTTCTGAAAGTCCAGATACACTACATCCATTGGCTCTCCCTTATCCAATTTACTTGTTACATCCTCAAAAAATTCCAGAAATTTTGTCAAGCAAGATTTCTCCTTCGTAAATCCATGCTGCCTTGGATCCTGTTACTGCTATCACATGAACAGAGACTCAAACAACATGGAAAAACATAAATTATCAATTACTTATAAATTTTGCAAGACAGTGCAAATAAAGACAGTTTAGTTTAGAGATACAGCGCGGAAACAGGCTCCTCGACCCACCGAGTCCACACCGACCAGCGAACCCCACACATTAACACTATCCTACACACACTAGGGACAAGTTGCATTTATACCACGCCAATTAACCCACAAACCTGTACGTCTTTGGAGTGTGGGAGGAAACCGCAGATCTTGGAGAAAACCCACGCAGACACGGGGAGAACGTACAAACTCCGTATAGACAGCACCTGTGGTCGGGATGGAACCCGGGTCTCCGATGCTGTAAGTGCTGTAAGGCTGTGCCACTGTGCTGCTCTGCAGAAAAAACAAGGCATTTGTGCAAAAATTCACAATAAGAATGTGGTAGTGCAAGAGGTGGTCTGTAGAGTTCCAATGTTGGAGTAGGATTAGGTTCTGAGAGTCGTATAGGAAAATAACTGCAGATGCTGGTACAAATCGGAGGTATCACAAAAAGCTGGAGTAACTCAGCGGGTCAGGCAGCATCTCTGGAGAGAAGGAATGGGTGACGTTTCGGGTCGAGGCCCTTCTTCAGACTGAAGGGTCAGTTCTGAGGGTCTGTTCAATAACCTGAAAGTTGTAGGAAAGTAGCCATTCCTGAACCTGGTGATGTGAAACTTATGGCTTCTGCAAGACCTACCAAATGCTAGTGGCGAGAAGCGAGCCGTATCCAACGGTGGGGATCGTTGATGATGGATTCCACCGCCTTGAGCTAGCGCTTCATGTCGGCAGATGCTGGTACAAATCGAAGGTATTTATTCACAAAATGCTGGAGTAACTCAGCAGGTCAGGCAGTATCTCAGGAGAGAAAGAATGGGTGATGTTTCAGGTCGAGACCCTTCTGGTCATGTTGGTGCTTTCACTGGTGGGGAGGACTGTGTATGTGCTCAAGTGTCAAGTGAGTACAGCAGGGGCTATACACGCAGCCTTGCAGAGCACCTGTGTTGATAGTCAGTGAGAAGATGCTGTTACCAATCTGCACTGGTTGAATCTGCTGTTGAGAAAGTCAAGGATCCAGCTGCAACACAAGGTACAGAGGACATGCTTTTGGAGCTTTGGACCTTGTTCATGAGTTTGGAGGAGATGATCGTGTTGAACGCTTAGCTGTGGTCGATGCCTGACATATATTTCTCATGATTTTATTTCTTAAAATGATAATATTTGTTAGTTATAAACTCCTTGTTTTTCTTCTGCAGATCCTTTCCCCAAACAGTGTCATTCAATATACCCTTTGATTCAGACAACAACATTGATCCATCCAGTAAAACTAATCGAACGATAATCAGATCAATTAGTAATGACAGCTTAATTTCAAATGCTAACAACACTCCTAAACATTTGGTTAGAAATGAATCTTTGCAGCCAATGAACGGACAGAGCAATGGGATAGAAGAAACACATCTGTCTGGTCATGATGAGAAACTTGAAGACTCAGCCACGAGTCCTGGTTCAGCAATGGACAATCTGCGAAGACACTCTGTGCAAGATGCAGTATCAAATGGTCCAAAGGAAAATAGCTTCGATGTTGGAGACTACGGTAATCACAATGGCCCACCAAGCATTGAAGAAGCTCTACAAATAATTCATCATGTAGACGAGCCTTATTTAGAACTTGAATCTGAACAACTAGCTGATGGATTTTTCCTGCATGTTAAAAATTCCAATGACACGACTGCAAAATCCAAAATGAATCAAAGCAGCAGCCTGGACTCTATTGCAGAGGCGAAGGATACTACAAGCCCCTTGACTGATAATACTGAGGTGGACACAGGAATCCATGCTCCATCTGAAGATATTCAGGAAACGATTGATGAAGATTTCTCCTTCAGAGATTACACCGTTAGTATGGATTCAGATATGGAAGACACTTCCAAACCTCATGACTCTGATCTGAAAAACGATGATCCTATCATTTTACTTTCAGGCCCAAATTGCTTGCCTGCTGCTTTACCATCTGGAAATGGCATTTCTCCAGGTTCTGCGATTAAGATGACAAGTTTTGCTGAACAAAAGTTTAAGAAGTTGAACACGCCTGATGCCAGATTGAGCAGCAGTAGTTCCCAAAAGACTACTCCAGAGAGTTCAGAGCTTTGCACCCCTGGTGTGGTCTCCAGTTGCCAGATAACTGAGCTAAGTCTCAGCAAACTAACCAGAGATCCCACTCAACTGCTGGCTTCTGAAATGATTCATCTTAAAATGAAGCTTGAAGAAAAACGTCGAGCTATTGAAGCTCAGAAAAAGAAGGTCGAAGCAGCTTTCACGAGGCAAAGGCAAAAAATGGGCAGGACAGCATTTTTGAATGTTGTGAGAAAGAAGGGCGATGAAAATTCTCCATTAAAGGAGGCCGGAAGTGAACATGAAGAGAGATTGGGGGGTGGTGAGGAGAAACCTGATGCAATTGGAATGATGGGCAACTCCACAGATGGCAGTCACTCTTCACCCACTGCCGTTCAATCAGGAAAGAAAGTTGGCTGGAATTTAAGTAGCCCCACTGAGGAAGCCATGGGAGATGTTGACATCATGGAATACAACAAACTAATTCAGAAGATGAATACGGCTTTACATGCCTTACAACAAGAGATGCAACGCTTGGCAAACCAGCAGGAATTAATAATGCAGATGAGAGAACAACAGCAACAACAAGCATGGGTTATTTCTCCGCCACCTCTTCAATCATCCTCACCACAAAAGCAAGTCAGAGAGCTACGATCCTCTTCGCGGTCAACTGGGTCACAATCTCCTTCCCTTTCCTCTTCTGGTGAGTCTCCTCGTTCCACCCAACGCTCTCCTCAACCTGTTGACAGAAGGTCTTCATTCTCACACATCAAGAATTCAAAATCGAGGCCAAATGAATTGAAGATAAAGCCATTGAACCGTGTTCTCACCCCGCCATGTTCTGTCGATCGTCTCCCTCATCTCAGGAAGTTTGCCCCCAGCCAGACCCAGATGAGGTCATTCATTTTCCTCGGAAATGTGGAACCGGAGGATGCTTCGAAAGCAGAATGTGAAAAGCTCACGACCAAGATAACGGAGCCACGGACACAGGGAAGTGAAGTCACAAATAACAAGCCTTTTAAACCAGAGGCTTGTGAGCCGCAAGTTGATCCCGAAATATTGCAAGTGCCCATGGTGTCAACGGAAAATTCTGGGCCTTTAGCAGACACTCCTACTAAAAGAAAATATCCTGTTGACCGAACAGGAAAGGCAAGCTTAATTGAGGTTTCCCTTTCTGAATTAAAGCTGTCTGAGGAGGAAACGGAAGGGGACGAAGCAAATAATGGTGAAAAAGAGCATGTTGAAGAACAGAAATTGTGTTGTGGATTCTTCTTTAAAGTAAGTGGCAGAGGGTTTGCATTCTCGGTTGAAGGTGTGTGAATTAAAATTAATTGAAACCAAAGGAGATTGATAGTTTACATCAAGATTTTTATAAGTAACTAGACCAAGTTGGACCCAATCCTCTATTGCTGCAGCACCCTCTCCTCCCCCCTCCCCTCTCTCTCCCTCCCTCCTCCTCCCCGTCCCCTCCCCGTCCCCTTCACCCTCCCCCTCCCTCCCTCCTCCCCTCCACCTCCACCCCCCTCCCCTTCCCCTCCCCCCCTTCCATCCCCCTCAACCCCCCTTATCCCCCTCCACTTCCTCCCCCCCTCCCTCCCTAGGAGATAGATTTAAACTTTAAAATGTGAATAGCTTTCAAAATATAACACCGATTTCAATGAAACTTCTTCCTTTAGCACCAAAGGGACGACGGTGAGTAAGGTGGGCCGAAAATTGTCGCGCTATCGTGTACCGTTTTGGCTGTAGTTCAGGAACAAACAAACAAAAGTTTTAGTATATAGAAGATGCAACTCCAACAACTAATCCTTTAATCATGCATCACCCCATGTCTGAAGTTGCATCAATAACACTATTGGCTTTATGATGTGGCTACAAATTTAGCCTGGTTAACAATTTTTAGTGTTTTTCATTTGATTTGCCTGTAGTTATAATTATTGCACATTGTGCACTCATCGACTTCCTTTTGATTTCTTCATATTGCCTTTTTCGGGCTGCATTAAAGTATAAAATCACAATTTAATTCCACACAATGTAGAGCAATCTTGCAGGAATATCGTTAGCAATTTTCTATTGAATCATTTCTGTACAAAGTCTGTTAGAATTGATTCGTAGTTTCAGTATCCTGAGCAAAAAAAATCTTTTATCCTAGGTTGCCAAACCTATGTGCATAATTAAGTATTTCTTCAATTAATTTATTTGTTTACTTTTTAAAAGCCTGATAAAATAATATTTCAAACCTCTTCCGTTCTGAACAGCCAGATCCATTCCCATCACCCAGTTCGCATGTTTCTTTTAAAACAAATTACATATTGAAATAACTGTTTTGTGAATGTACAGTCAAGTGAACACCCTTGACCAAATACAGATTGGACCCGCCTTTCTGAATTCCAGTAGCCACTCACGGAGTGAACCATTATTTTCTTTCTTACACATTATTTTCTTTTTAGGTTTCTTTTCAAATACTCTTGTAATTTCACAACTGTATTTTCTGATTAGAAGTAGCCATTGTTCAAGATTAAAATATTGCATGAATGGTCACTCATGAATGATAGCATGAGATTACAAAGTGTTTCCATTGCCATATTAGCAGTTTACCTGAATAGAATATTATAGATAGAGCTAGAGCTAGATAGAGCTCTTAAGGGTAGCGGAGTCAGGGGGTATGGGGAGAAGGCAGGAACGGGGTACTGATTGAGAATGATCAGCCATGATCACATTGAATGGCAGTGCTGGCTCGAAGGGCCGAATGGCCTCCTCCTGCACCTATTGTCTTGTCTATTGTCTATAAATCCACTATGCATCATAGTCGGGACGAGGATTTGTCATGGAGAATTTGAGCTTAATCGTTAAACTATATTTAACTGAAAATCGTGGAAAAATTGACCAAGGGAGAATAAATAGTTGGAAGTGGCACATGAAAATCAGCATAGTTTGTATTGGAGAATAATTTTAATTTGGCAAACCTGCACCCACACCTTCATAGTGAAAGAGTCAGGACCATAACAATGACTTCCTCAAGATATCGTGATCAGGCAACTTTACCATATATCAAAAGAAGAAATGTTTCCTCAACAGACATGCAAATCATTAGACATGAGCAAAAAGTGATGGTACGTGTAATCCACATGACAAAATCTCAAGTGTAATAGTCAAGGGAATCCTTTTTGAGCTGATGTAGTTAGGTGAGAAGCACTCTTTGTCAATTCTCAATCTTTCATTTGCAATTACAGTGCCCTCCATAATGTTTGGGACATAGACCCATCGTTTATTTATTTGCCTCTGTACTCCACAGTTTGAGATTTGTGATAGGAAAAATCACATGTGGTTAAAGTGCACATTGTCAGATTTTAATAAAGGCCATTTTTATACATTTTGCTTTCACCATGGAGAAATTTGTACATAGTCCCCCCATTTCAGGGCACCATAATGTTTGGGGCACAGCAATGTCATGTAAATGAAAGTATTCATGTTTAGTATTTTGTTGCATATCCTTTGCATTCTGTGATTCATGGACATCACCAGTTGCTGGGTGTCTTCTCTAGTGATGCTCTGCCAGGCCTGTATTGCAGCCATCTTCAGCTTATCCTTGTTTTGGGGGCTAGTACCCTTCAGTTTTTGCTTCAGCATATAAAAGGCATGCTCAATTGGGTTCAGATCGGGTGATTGACTTGGCCATTCCAGAATTTACCATTTTTTAGCTTTGAAAAACTCCTTTGTTGCTTTAGCAGTATGTTTGGGAACATTGTCTTGCTGTAGAATGACCCGCCGTCCAATGAGTTTTGAGGTAAGTGAGTCAGTACCTTCAGCAGCCATACACACCCAGGCCATAATACCCCCCACCACCGTGTTTCACAGATGAGGTGGTATGCTTTGGATCTTGGGCAGTTCTTTCTCTCCTCCATACTTTGCTTTTGCCATCACTCTGATATAAGTTAATCTTCGTCTCATCTGTCCATAAGACTTTTTTCCAGAACTGTGGTTGCTCTTTTAAGTACTTCTTGGCAAACTGTA